>NC_088366.1:61060163-61095779 GCF_034508935.2 Berghia stephanieae | reverse complement strand
TATCAAATTAAGAAATTAAGGAGCAGACACCGATGGAAGATAAAGAACTTTAAAATGAAAGGTCCCAGACAATGCAAGAGATAAAATACAAGAAACACTTGTTCAGATCTTTATCTTACTCATTTTATACCTGAGTACGGTGAGAGAATGTGAGTAAAGAGGTTCGAACCCAGGACCTTCCGATCCGAAAGCGAGTGCCATACCACAAGAGCGCATAGCTACATAACACTAATAATATGAGTTAGAATCTTGAACTCCTTGAATGAAAATGTAGAGCCTGCTCTTGATTAACTCCCTTTAACTTCCTGTTACCATGGAAACGGATGCGACTTTAGTGAAATAGAGAATTGATTGCATTTCCCCTGCCTTATCCGAGTATTGAATCTCAGTAACAGTAAGTGTTAATTTCTGGACATATGGGCACACCAATCAGTGGACCCGCCTATCTGCGCATGCGTGGCAATCTGCTTCCGTAATTACAATGAAAGGGTTTCGCCTACGGAGGATACCAACCGGATGTGACTTCGCCATCTAAATGCGCCAGATGTTTTGACAGAATCTTAGAACTAAAATTGAAAATAATGGTTGCATTAGCTCGTCAAAATATTGGCAAACACATTGTGCTTTTGTGCTGCTATGAAGTTAGTGTAAAAGAAAGAAAGCATCATTATGCCTCCATTCCGATAGGGAACTACCGAATACCATTGCAGAATTTTTAAACTAAAAAATACAAAGGCATAAACAAGGCAATCTGACAAAACCTAAACTCTGCAAAGATCAAGCGAGTCGTATATTTCACTATTGTACTACGATTCAGTAGTCTGATGTCACGCGCCCGGCAACGGCGGCCATCTTGGTTCTAAACAAAGAAAATCATTACTTTTTATTCTTCATGCTGGCTAGAACTTTTCATTCCCTTTTCGTATGCCTTGTGATCAGAATGTGTAAAAGTCGATACATGATCAAATTTATGGGGTTTTTTTCCTCTGGAAACGCTTTTATGCTCGCCGGAGAAATATTTCATACGGGCGTCCGCCATTGTTCCGATAGTTTAGAGCCAGTGTTACTAAGTTACCATGCGTCATTAGGAAGGAAGTGACGTTACGACTACTGAATCCTATTGACGTCAAATTGCTACAAAAGATATTTGTGTTCTCCTGTAAGAGGTTACCAATTCTTAGCAACTTTGTCGTTAATAGTGCTCATGGAAACACGTGGTCCCACTGGTTGAACTATTGAATACAACTCACGATTTGTTTTCTTTTGTGGCCAAAGACTGGCCATTTGACGTCATTTTTTGGTCAGTGTCAGGCTATAAGTTAACGATGGCTACGGCTCAATGCGCTCCACAAAGTTTCATTGATTTTCCTCAGTAGGCTGGCTTGAAGCATAATTCTATTTCATACATTAACAGTCGCCTGTTAGGCGTCCTTTATGCTAACACTTTTACAATATCCGCCACTGCCTATATTAAAGTCTACTCACTAATACCTGAGTCATATTTACTCCATTAACAGACCTGGAAATCTGTATACGTTCGTTCGTATGCGCACTTTTTTATTTTTTATAGTTTTACTCGATGACGTAAGTAAAGAACGTTAATTTCATTCAAACCGATAGCTAGAATAATTGTGTAATAAATATTACGATAATCGTTCTGTCAAACCAACTCGGGGCATTGTGTAAGAAAAAGGAATTTACAGGGACGGGTGCTTAATTTATTTTATTATCATTTGATTGTGCGTTGAGCAGGAAGGAGAGCTTCACTCTTGTCAGTAATTGTGTAAGAAGAGAAGGGAATGTGAGATGATATCATTTATTGTACAAGGGTGGAGGAGATTTTAAAATAATATCAAAGAAATTTCCAAATCTGAACAGTTTCATGGTTTCAACAACATGTGTATTGCGTTTCAGGGCGTTTACTATAAGTATCTAGTCATTCAGAGCCATTCGGTACACGTTTATGGAGCTTATCCCGGTTTCTATAGCGTGGAACGGACAATAGCAATTGCTTGATATCTTTTGGATAGGACGCTAGGCTAATCTATTGCAAAATACTTTCAGCTAAATTTAACAGACTCAGCTACCCATTCACTCTTGGGTGGATAGGGGGTCAGAAAAAAATCTCAACTGCATCCGGGATCGATCTCGGTCCCTTTGCGTGTGAAGCGAGTACTCTACCAACTGAGCTATCGGGACCCCTTGGGGGTTACCACAGATGGAAGGAAATTGACATCAATCAGCCCTTTGTTAATATTTTTAGACAGCTGTTAGTGATTAGGTTTCACTAAATTATATGAATAGACTGTAACCGTTAAAGGCTACACACAGGTTTATGTGTTGGTAATTTGGCTGGTGAATGTTGTGAGTATTTAACTTAAACGCACAGCATGCATCGATTACAAATAGCACATTCTATTCGTTTCTTTCTTTTCTATTATCAAAATAGCAGTTAACCATCACCAGCTATTATTAGAAAGTTTGAGATTCGATGCGAATTCGAAGATAGCAGATTTTTTAGATAATTTTATTTTTCTTGCAGTTTTCCTTTGCTGGTAATATACATAGTATGCAGATGACGTCACTCAGGCCTTTGTTATTGTTTTTGCCATCCGCGTTTGTGAGTTGTTCTCACTAAACTGTATTAACCAGACTATAAAAGTTCATGGTTACACAGAGTTTGTGTGTTGGTCCGTTATACTTCCGGATGGCAATGTTGTGAACTCCTTGGCCAAGCGCATTCTATCTATACCGCATGGAGCCTTCATAAAATCATAGCCTGGCACTGACTATAAAATACATTACAAATAGCAGTTTCCATCACTAGCTATGAACAAGTCGGAGATTTGATGCCAAGTCGAGAATAGCTGATTTTTTTCGACGATTATCTTTCTTGTATTTTCCCTTATGCTTTGAATAGGATTCAATAGTCTGATGTCACGTCCGCCCAGCAAGGAGCAGCTTGGTTCTAAACAAAGAAAATAGGTACTTTTCATTCTTCATGCTGGCTAGAACTTTTTTCAAATGTCATGCGATCGGAATGTATAAAAGTCAAAACATGATCCGATTTATAATGGTTTTCTCCTCTGGGTACACTTTTATGCTCGTCAGAGAAATATTTCATAAGGGCGTCCGCCATTGTTCCGGTTGTTTAGAGCCAGTTACTAAGTTACCACGCGAGGGAAGTGACGTTACGACTGTTGAAGCATATTGCTGGCTACCCATTGGATAGGACGTTAGTCTATCGCAAAGTACCGAGTGCCAACTGGGTTGTTGCGAATCCCTCTAGTATCACTTTGACCCCTATTTATTGCCCCATTTATGCCAGCCGGAGAGGTGGACTGTTTTCACCAAATATAACCCAACAGTCACATATTTATAGATAGTATGCGCTTGGCTAAGAAGCTCACAACATTGCCATCCGGGATTAAAACTGACCAACACACAAAACTCTGTGCAACCATGAAATTTTATAGTCTGGATAATGCAGTTCAGTGAGAATTACTCATAAAAGTGGATGGCAAAAAACAATAACAAAGACCCGAGTGACATCAACTTCATTCTATCTATAGCACACAAATACATCCTGAAATGTAAAACAACGAGGCACCTACATTTGCGACAACACGCCAGAGGTGGTTTGCAAAGTAAGAGAAGAGAGAAGAGAGTCAAAACTATAGATAGATCAAAGATGACGTCACTCCGGTCTTTGTTATTGTTTTTTGCCATCCGCGTTTATGATTAATGCTCACTGAACTGTATTAACCCGACTATAAACGTTCTTGGATACACACAGATTTGTGTGTTTGTCCGTTATACTTCCGGATGGCAATGTTATGAGCTTCTTAGCCAAGCGCATACTATCTATAGGCATATACTTCCGTAAAGGTTATATCAATATACTATTGTTGTGCCAGCCACAACTGATGTGCTGTTGATTGAATCCCACATGGAACCAATCGTCTCGGAATATTTACTATGTTTTGGTGAACATTATGATAAACTTTAAGCTTTTTTCCCGATAGCTCAGTTGGTAGAGCACTCGCTTCACACTCAAGTGACCGAGATCGATTCCGAGTGAAATCTTCATTTTTGAAGTTGTGACTGGGTTGCTGGGTCTGATAGATTTGACGAAAAGTACTTTGTTATTGTTTTTTGCCATCCGTGTTTATGAGTAATGCTCACTGAACTGTATTAACCCGACTATAAACGTTCTTGGATACACACAGATTTGTGTGTTTGTCTGTTATACTTCCGGATGGCAATGTTATGAGCTTCTTAGCCAAGCGCATACTATCTATATTATTCAGATGTGATTTCTTCTCACTAAATTCTCTCAGACTACAAAATTTTTGTGTATTATTTGTACGATTGATATAGACGGGAAGAAAATGGTATGTATTTTATTTAATCACATAGATACCATCAATACACAAATGCCATGTTTACCGATTTGACATTGAATACCCTCATACGGATTAGCTTTTATATAGCGCAATATCCACTAAATGTGCTCAAAGCGCTTAACAGGGGGTCCTTGGTCAACAGCAACATTTAACATGTAGGACGGGACATGACGCCTGTTATGCGATATTACCATTTTTCGGACAAAGACAACGCTGTTAACGGCCAGGTACACTTTTTACACCTGAATACGGTGAGAGAATGTGAGTAGAATCTCCATAGACAATGTTACTGAAATCCTGTAAAACTACACAACATGGTTTTTTTTATGTTAAAGGGAAAAGAAAATTAAATCAGGGATTTGGAATAATAGAATTTTCGTCGACTAGACAAAAGATGGCTTGTCTAACATTGAAAGTAAGCCATAGACATTACAGTCAAATACAATTAAGTCAAGTAACAAAGCGCTGAGAGGCATAATAATCAACAACATTGAATAGAGAACATGAGAGTGATTACATTTGATGTTTTATTTAAGAGTGGTAGCAAATGAGTCAATTTTTTGTTCTCGGAAACAACATTATTATCATCACATGTTCATTATCAGCATCATTCTCCTCCTCCTCATCCCCCTCCTACTCCGCCTTCCTCTTTTCCTCCTCTCCTCCTCCTCCACCTTCCACTTCTTCTCCTGTTCCTTTTTCTCATTCCATTCTCCTACTCAACCTCCTCCTCTTCTGCCTCCTCATTCCCTTCCTCCTCCTTTTGCTCCTCCCCTCACGTCTTTTCACCATCATCATCATCATCATCATCATCATCATCATCATCATCATCATCATCATCATCATCATCATCGTCGTCGTCATCATCATCGTCGTCGTCGTCGTCCTCGTCGTTGTTGTCGTCGTTGCCAGCATCATCTTCACCACCAACACCAACACCATCATCATCACCATCATCATCATCATCATCACCATCCTCATCATCATCATCATCATCACAATAATCATACTACTAGTAATACAACCATTATTACAACTATTAATACAACTATTACTACTACTACATCTACCAATACTACTACTATGACTACTACTACTACTACTACTACTACTACTACTACTACTACTACTACTACTACTACTACTACTACTACTACTACTACTACTACTTACTACTATACTACTTCCACTACTACTACTACTACTACTATACTACTACTACTACTACTACTAAGCTACTACTACTAACTACTACTACTACTACTACTACTACTACTACTACTACTACTAATACTGCTACTACTACTACTACTACTACTTCCACTACTACTACTACTACTACTACACTACTACTTACCTACTACTACTACTACTACTACTACTACTACTACTGCTACTACTACTACTACTACTTACTTACTACTACTAACTACTACTATACTACTTACTATACTACTACTACTACTACTACTACTACACTACTACTACTACACTACTACTACTACTACTACTACTACTACTACTAACTACTACTACTACACTACTATCTACTACTACTACACTACTACTATACTACTACTACTACTACTACTACTACTACTACTACTACTACTACTACTACTAACTACTAACTACTACTACTACTACTACTACTACACTACTACTACTACTATACTACTACTACTACTACTACTAACTACTACTACTACTACTACTAACTAACTACTACTACTACTACTATACACTACTATACTATACTACTACTACATACTACTACTATACTACTACTATACACTATACTACTACTACTACTACTACTACACTACTACTACACTACTACTACACTACTATACACCAATATCTACTTCTATACTACTACTACTACTAAACTACATATCTATTCAAATATATATAAACGTGCATTAATAGATAAATCATGAATATGAAGCATCAAGAAGGTAGGGAGGTCAATAAATTCCAGGAAATTGGAGAAATACGTGTAGACCGTAAAGAGTCTTATCTTTGTGCGGCTTGTGGTCTAGTGGTATGACACTCGCTTTCGGATCGGAAGGTCATGGGTTCGAGCCTTGCGCTCGGCGCATAGTTGAGTCCTTGGAAAAGGCTCTTTACTCACATTCTCTTACCGCACTCAGGTGTAAAATGAGTACCTGGCCGTTAACAGCGTTGTCTTTGTCCGAAAAATTGTAATATCGCCTAACAGGCGTATTGTCCCGTCCTACATGTTAAATATTGCTGTTGACCAGGGACCCCTTGTAAAGCGCTTTGAGCACATTTAGTGGATATTGCGCTATATTAAAAAAGCTATTTAAAAAAAGCTCAATCTTTATTTCAATACACTGGAAAAACAATTGCCCCATATACCAATGAGGTTTTTAAATTTCATTCAAGATAATTGCAAAAACCAATCAGGAAAACGGTAAACATAAAGTGTGATTCATCTCCTCAAAACATTTTAATTAGTAGTGGAAGAGAACATAACCACGCCCCTTGACCTGATTCGGACACTTGGTAGATGATGAATAACAATAATATACGGTTTTTATATAGCGCCTTACCCTGTATATCAACAACCTCAAAGCGCTTAACAGTCAAGTGGCAACTTTCACTCAAATTTACAACCACTCAAACATGCAATATGAAACTAAGCTATATAATTCTATAACAACAAGAGATGAAGTGAGTAGGAAAGTGCCAGAAGACAATAGAGAATAAAAGTTTTGCGGCGGCGATGGTGGTTTTTTCTGAATATAATATTACAGTCTTACATATTAAATAGAAACGTTTTAAGATGTTTTTTACAAGAATTCTGCAACATTACTGTCTCTGATATATGAGTATCTTGGAAGGGAGTTCCAGACAAGGGGTGCCGAATATTCAAACGATGCTCGCCAATTTTGCGATTCATTTTTGGCTTCACATGTATGTTTTATTATCAGATCTCGGGTTTCTGGATGGGACGTAGATATCTAGTTATAAATAACGCTGGTAGAAAGTATTCGCATTCAGAATAATGACTAATTAATGGGCTTCAAAACAATATGTGCAGATTTGTCCCTTCCCTATGGAACTCCCGCCTACTGTCATTCTAATTCAGTCATGTCTGCAGATCGGGATTTGGCCGGCCCAATATGTCGCGAGCCGTGAGAAGATTGTGCAATTACTCTAGAATTTAGGCATGTCATAAATGAATCCAGGACAATCAGAGTGCAGTGATTTAATAACGATAGTACAGATCTTATATTCTATACGATTCTTCGGTGGAGTTCTCTTATCGAACCCGATGCAGATTGATGATAATGTTGTTTTCATACGATATGTCACATATATTTGACTGATGTTCCATAGTCTTGAATATAATTTCAATATTCAGAATGTTGTCCTCTTCGTTGTATAACCAGTTTAAGGAACTGGGTCACATGGTCATTTGTAAACAAATCCCATTTTTCTTGGATCAACATCTCTTGAGTGTTTTGTTGTTTACTTTCTTGAGTGATTCGTCTTTAGTTTATTGTGATGGGGAGAAAGGAGACGTCTAAAGGAAAATGAAGAGAAAGAGAAAATGGAGAGGGGGGGGGGGTGAGGGGGAGGAGGAGTTATTGGGTTTCCCTGATACAAAAAGGTTGGACTGATGATAACTATTTATTGTGTGATAGGGCCATCGATTTAATCACGTAAATCTCTTTCTCCCTCTCTCTCTCTCTCTCTCTCTCTCTCTCTCTCTCTCTCTCTCTCCTCTCTCTCTCTCTCTCTCTCTTTCTCTCTTTCTCTTTCTCTCGGTGTGTGTCTCTCTCACTATCTATCTATCTCTGTATATTTATGTATGTGTGATTCTCTCTCTCTCTCTCTCTCTTTCTCTCTCTCTCTCTCTCTCTCTCTCTCTCTCTCTCTTTCTGTGTGTGTGTGTTTGTTTGTGTGTGTGTCTCATAGTTTTATATCACTTTTTCAAAGTTGATTTTAAAGTGATCAGACTGTCCAACTCATCACAATTGGCACGATTATTAATGTTGCTTTCAATATAACTTTCATCATGACTTTGATTCTTTGATTCAATGGAATCAACGTGTATTTATTTGCAGGTCTGATAACCCAAATTGTTATGGGTCCATTGTTTTATTGAAAATATTTTCAAACCAAGAATAAAAAGTACCGATTTTCTTTGTTTAGAACAACGATAGCCGCCGTTGCTGGGCGACGTGACATCAGACTATTGAATCCAATTTGTTATGGGTCCATTGTTTTATTGGAAATATTTTCAAACCAATGCCATTACAAAAAAAAATTATCAAGCTCAAAATTACGATCGACCTGTAAATATATGCACGTAGTATGATATCTATAAAGTCGAAGAAATTAATCCAGATTGTCATACGGAGTGAATTAATACAGTCATGTCGTCACTTCCCTCATAATGACGCATGGTAACTTAGTAACTGGCTCTAAACTATCGGAACAATGGCGGACGCCCTTATGAAATATTTCTCCCACAAGCATAAAAGCATATCCAGAGGTGAAAAAAAAAACCATTATAAATCTGATCATGTTTTGACTTTTACACATTCTGATCACAAGACATATGAAAAGTTCTAGCCAGCATGAAGAATAAAAGTACCGATTTTCTTTGTTTAGAACAACGATGGCCGCCGTTGCTGGGCGACGTGACATCATACTATTGAATCCAATTACCACACTGCTGTTCTCTAGAAAACCCCATTTTAATAAAAGTTTTGGCCAGAAAACTCGTCCTCCATATATCAATCGATTAAAATGACCCTCGTGTTGTCAAAAAAAACTTTCAAAACTGGGACTTCCTTTAAAGTGTTTGACAAAACGAGAGTCATTTTAATCGATCGGAATTTGAAGGAGGAGTTTTCTGGCCAAATTTTTTAACATTTGATTTTAAAGCATAAGGTGGTACAGAGATACCGTACTATTGGAAAACTATATATTTTAACATTTTGGCCAGAAAAATGTTAGTTCGATGATCGATTGAATTCGATGAAAAGCTTCTCGAAAAGCCTCAAACTCAAGACTTATGAAACCAAACACTTCAAAAAAGTACATGATTTTAGATATCTCAGTGTTATTACTTTCTGATATGATTCGAGGAGGGGGAGGGGGTCATTTTAATCGATCGATATTTGAAGTGAAAGATTTCTGGCCAAAATTTTAAAAGATGCATTTTATCACAGTACTGAACCAGGGGCGCGGACTTATTTGGCATGTTTATATAGCATTTCAAGAAACAGGTAGTCAGGTACAAAGAAATAAAAAAACAACGACAGACATCTTTTTTCATGGAGGGTTTTTTCGTACCAAAGACAGCTGTATTTCTTTGTTTACTTTGAGTGAATCTGCGAAGAGCGGAAACCGGATGTTATATGAATTCCTTCAGATCATAAAAGACACATTCGTTGATTAGTTTAAATTGTTTTGAACGACGCAAATGCATGTTGTTGGCAAATGATTCTGTCACGCACGCCACATGAAATGCATATTTCTTCAAACAAATATTTATGAACGATTGTTGATTGTTAAATCCCAATAGATTCTAACATCCTTCTTTTCGCTGTTATTCGATAATTTAATTCCGTGTTTTTGACCAACCCAGAAAAACAATTACGTAGACGGCGAACCCAGTTCGATTTTTGAGTGTAATTACATTAAATAGGCCTATAGGGAATGAGATTAGCGGAAGAGTAGCGTCCCTTGATTGGACGTCACCCATAGTCTGTGACGTCACCGGCGGAAAAGTTATTAGAGAGAGAACGTCATGTTGGTTGTGCGCATGCTTCTCTCGTCCTCGCTTCCGGTGAAAGCGGCTTGAGACACTTCAAAACCAACTTGACGTTCTCTCTGTAAGGTGACGTCCAATCAAGGGACGCTACTCTTCCGCTAATCTCATTCCCTATTACATTTTTTTTTTATATGAAGACAGTTAATGTTATTGTATTTATTTTACGGATGAATCTCGTGTTTTCGACATTTAAAACGTTCCAACTCAAAGTCTATAGATAGTTCGAAGATGACGTCACTCGGGTCTTTGTTATTGGTTTTTGCCATCCGCGTTTATGAGTAATTCTCACTAAACTGTATTAACCTGACTATAAACGAGCAAGGTTACAAACATCGTTTTGTGTGTTGGTCCGTTATACTTCCGGGTGGCAATGTTGTGAGCTTCTTGGCCAAGTGCATAGTATCTATAAGAAACTACTTATTTTGATACAGGAAACTTTGCCTAAAGTACAAACACATCTTCTACGGATGTGAAAAACATTGAGAGTAGGCTCTGGTGTAAGATTTTTAAAAATCTTAAATATTTTATACAGTAGCCGTTGTCTGATAGGCGTCCTTTCTTTATTAGCACTTTTAAAATATATGTCGCTACCTGAGTCAATATGAGCAAAGTGCATTAACTCGGTTTTGCCCAAAAAAAAATTACAAAATGTTCTGAATCCGGGAGGTCCGCAATTTCGGCTGGTCGTCAAGTATTCAAGATAACTGTTGAGATATCCAGTCAGTGTGTTACCACTGTGTGTTATTTTATTAGATACTGCAATTCCCTCCTTTTAGGCGTATGTCAAGATAAACTCGGTTGCAAGTTACTCAGAACAATGCTCATAATTAACTTAACGAAAAACACGTATGGCCCACTCCCTCTCAATTCTCTACGGACTGCACTGGCTACCACCCAAAGAGACATTAACCCTCTCCTTGCCAGTCATTTTCAGGATTTTCCCCAATACTTCACACCAAATTACAGAAAAATCTATTTTTATCACTCAAACACAATAGCAGTAGACTTAAGTCCTCTTGCGAGAAATAATTTCTTTAGCAAAACATGCTCGACAACACACTGTTCACTTTCTTTAAAGTTTACGATGTACAAAAGAAATTTGAATAAGAAAAAAATGTTGGTTGTATCGTAACGAATGTGACGATTTTCCTATAGTCTAGTTGGTAATGAGAGGGTTAACCTACAAAATCGCCATGGTATGTGCTTTAACTCTCTCCTTACCAGCTATTTTCAGGATTTTCCCCCAAAACTTCACACCCAACTAACACAAAAATATATTTTTTATCACTCAAACTCAAACACAATAGCAGTAAGTTCTTGCGATACCTGGCAAAACATGCTCGACAACACACTGTTCACTTTCTTTAAATTTTATGATGTACAAAATAGATTTGAATAAGAAAAATGTTGGTTGTATCGTAACGAGTGTGACGATTTTGCTGTAGGTGGTGAGGAGAGGGTAAAATGTTTAATAACAAAAACAATAATAATAATAATAATAATAATAATAATAATAATAATAATAATAATAATAATAATAATATCATCATATCAATCATCACATCATCATCATCATCATCATCATAATATAATAATAATAATAATATATAATAATATATAATAATCACATCATCATACATAATATAATAATAATAATAGTAAGAAGAAGAAGAAGAAGAAGAAGAAGAAGAAGAAGAAGAAGAAGAAGAAGAAGAAGAAGAAGAAGAAGAAGAAGAAGAAGAAGAAGAAGAAGAAGAAGAAGAAGAAGAAGAAGAAGAAGAAGAAGAAGAAGAAGAAGAAGAAGAAGAAGAAGAAGAAGAAGAAGAAGAAGAAGAAGAAGAAGAAGAAGAAGAAGAAGAAGAAGAAGAAGAAGAAGAAGAAAGAAGAAGAAGAAGAAGAAGAAGAAAGAAGAAGAAGAAGAAGAAGAAGAAGAAGAAGAAGAGAGAAGAAGAGAGAAGAAAGAAGAAGAAGAAGAAGAAGAAGAAGAAGAAGAAGAAGAAGAAGAGAAGAAGAAGAAGAAGAAGAAGAAGAAGAAGAAGAAGAAGAAGAAGAAATCGATTTTAAGCCAGAATTGTTTAGAAGCTATAATAAGATAAGAGTTGGATTTAGTTCATATGATGATTTTTTGGGGAGGGTGACAATAATTTCTCTACGTACGAAATGATGAAGCTCCCTCCTACTTCAACAACAAAACCCTGTAACATCTTTATAAACATTCAAAATCATTGAGATCACCATACGATAAAACTAAACTTTTATTTAATTTCGTCTCTTTTTAAATACAATTGTTTTGGCTGACGACCCTTTTCTGTCATGGGACCCCCGATATGGACATCTATTCCCAGAACCATCAGAGACATTCTTCTAAATCTAAACTAAAACATTCCTTTTCATGTCTACCTATTATTTTAATCATGGACATAATCTTATACTTATAGCAATGTATGAATATTCAATTATGTTTGTAAGTGTGTGATTGTGTGTGTGTGTGTGTGTTTGTGTGTGTCTTTGTATTGTGCGGGGCTGAGCGTAAACTTTATTTATCTGTTCATTCATTTTTTTATTTATCTATCTTTTTGTTTATTTATTTATTTATTTATTTATTTATTTATTTATTTATTTATCTATTTATCTATTAATTATTTATTTATTTGTTTATTAATCAACTTATTTATTATTCACTTGTTATGACATAATATACAAAAAAGACAGGAAAGTTTTCTTTCCCTGACCTTTTCTATACCTCCTTTCGTCTTCAAGGTTCTTATTCCAAACGTTTTAGAGTGTCTGGGCTGTTTGGTTGACATTCTAGGCCTCCATGATATACGATGATAAAATAGATAAAAACCCCATTTTAAAAATAGTAAAACCATTCGGTCGGGTTTAAGCCGTCTTGTGACGCACCATCCCAAAACGGTATTCTTCTTCTTCTTCTTCTTCTTCTTCTTCTTCTTCTTCTTCTTCTTCTTCTTCTTCTTCTTCTTCTTCTTCTTCTTCTTCTTCTTCTTCTTCTTCTTCTTCTTCTTTCTTCTTCTTCTTCTTCTTCTTCTTCTTCTTCTTCTTCTTCTTCTTCTTCTTCTTTCTTCTTCTTCTTCTTCTTCTTCTTCTTCTTCTTCTTCTTCTTCTTCTTCTTCTTCTCTTCTTCTTCTTCTTCTTCTTCTTCTTCTTTTTTCTTCTTCTTCTTCTTCTTCTTCCTCTTTTCTTCTTTCTTCTTCTTCTTCTTCTTCTTCTTCTTCTTCTTCTTCTTCTTCTTCTTCTTCTTCTTCTTCTTCTTCTTCTTCTTTCTTCTTCTTCTTCTTTCTTCTTCTTCTTCTTCTTCTTCTTCTTCTTCTTCTTCTTCTTCTTCTTCTTCTTTTCTTCTTCTTCTTCTTCTCTTTTCTTCTTTCTTCTTCTTCTTCTTTTTTCTTCTTTCTTCTTCTTCTTCTTCTTCTTCTTCTTCTTCTTCTTCTTCTTCTTCTTCTTCTTCTTCTTCTTCTTCTTCTTCTTCTTTTCTTCTTCTTTCTTCTTCTTCTTCTTCTTCTTTCTTCTTCTTCTTCTTCTTCTTCTTCTTCTTCTTCTTCTTCTTCTTCTTCTTCTTCTTCTTCTTTCTTCTTCTTCTTCTTCTTCTTCTTCTTCTTCTTCTTCTTCTTCTTCTTCTTTTCTTCTTCTTTCTTCTTCTTCTTTCTTCTTCTTCTTCTTCTTCTTCTTTTCTTCTTCTTCTTCTTCTTCTTCTTCTTCTTCTTCTCTTCTTCTTCTTCTTCTTCTCTTCTTCTTCTTCTCTTCTTTCTTCTTCTTCTTCTTCTTCTTCTTCTTCTTCTTCTTCTTCTTCTCTTCTTCTTCTTCTTTTCTTCTTCTTCTTTCTCTTCTTCTTCTTCTTCCTTCTTCTTCTCTCTTCTTCTTTTCTTCTTCTTTTCTTCTTCTTCTTCTTCTTCTCTCTTCTTCTTCTTCTTCTTCTTCTTCTTCTTCTTCTCTTCTTCTCTTCTGCATCTCTCTTCTTTTTCTATCTTTCTCCTTAATTTCTTCTTCTTCTTCTTTCTATCCTTTTCTTCAGCTTGTTCTCAATATCTTCTTTATTAGTTTTCTTCTTTCTGTTCTATGTGTCAACCCAATTACTCTTTTCTCTATCTTTCTGTGATAGCAAGATGTCAATACATTTATTCGATTTAGGTGCCCTAAAATTGAATTTGTCTTTTCTTATTGTACGGATTAATAACCTTTATTCAGCTTCTCAAATACTTCTTCATTAGTTTCTTCTCTGTCCATGAGAACAAAAGTATTATGTCGGATATTATGTGTTGAATGATTTAGAATCAAAAGTATGACCTTTAACTGTTAAAAAAAAAAGATATTTGAACATTTATATAGCGCATTTCCATGTATTTATCACGCTTCACAATGCTTCATTTTTTCCCCTCGGGAGGTCATATGCAACCATATTTTCATTTTATACAGTACCAATTGTCTGCTAGGCGGCCTTTCTTTATTAGCACTTTTAAAATATATGTCGCTACCTTTAGTCGGATTTTCATTTACACCTGAGTCAATAGAGGCAATGAGTGTTAAATGGCTTGCCTAATGACAAAACGTCGGTACCAGAACTTTACACAACAAACTGTCACCCATTCAATCAATGGTCACCCTTAGCATACCTTGACTTTTTTGACAAGTCGAGACACCGTACCGCAGAGCCGCCGATCTCCAATTTATGTTTATATATTATATTGGGGAAAAAAAAGTATGTATACAGTTATTTGAAGTATTCAAAAAAATAATGTAAACGTTGTTGCTCGAAGTTCGAAGAAAACAATAACAATGTGAAATCGAATGTAAGCTTCAATTTAATATACGAAAACAGATAAAATGGACGTTTCGGGTCTCCCCTTTATCAACAAAACAGGATGAATTAAATACTACAGACGAATAAGATAATGTGTCTGTAGTGTTTCATTCATCCTGTTATGTTGATAAAGGGGAGACCCGAAACGTCCATTTTATTTGTTTTCTTAAATTAAATTGAAGCTTACATTCGATTTCACATGCTTGTTTATATAAAAAAAACAAAAAACAATAAAATATCTGAACAATTTGAATTTGAATTTGCTTCTTGTCCCTCTTGCTTGATCTCCTCGCCATCTTACCGGTTTTAGGTGACGGGTCACATTTTTGTCCAAGCCCTTCCCATAATAATAATTATGAATGGGTAAACAAGGAACACCCACCAGTCTCAATGTGCCTCAAGGGACGAGCTTGACACTGGGACCCTCGTAATCTGATGGGTAAATATGATGTCATCTCCAAAAATACTTACTGAAGTATGTGTGTGTGTATGGAACCTTACCATCATCATAGCCATTATTATCATCATAGTCATTATTATTATCATAGTCATTATTGTCATCATCGTCATCATCATCATCATCATCATCATCATCATCATCATCATCATCATCATCATCAGCAGCAGCAGCAGCAGCAGCATCAGCAGCAGCATCTTCGGCAGCACCATATTAACCATTATCACCATAATCACCATAATCATCATCATTATCATTATCACGACCAGCGTCGTAGTCACCACCAGTGTAACCACCATTTTTATCCTTACCACCTGCTTTCTTCGTTACAATCATCATCATCATCATCATCATTGAGCTTTTATTTGAGCTTTTATCTAGCGCAATATCCACTAAATGTGCTCAAAGCGCTTTACAAGGGTCCCCGGTCAACAACAACACTTAACATATAGGACGGGACATGACGCCTGTTAGGCGATATTATAATTTTTTTCGGACAGAGACAACGCTGTTAACGGCCAGGTACTCATTTTACACCTGAATACGGTGAGAGAATGTGGGTAAAGAGCCTTTTCCAAGGACAACTATGTGCCGAGCGAGGCTCAAACCCAGGAACTTCCGATCCGAAAGCGAGTGTCATACCAGAAGACCACATAGCCGCACAATCATCATCATCATCATCATCATCATCATCATCATCATCATCATCATCATCATCACCACCACCATCAACCTCATCATCATCATCATCATCATCATCATCATCATCATCATCATCATCATCATCATCATCATCATCACCACCACCATCAACCTCATCATCATCATCATCATCATCATCATCATCATCATCATCATCATCATCATCATCTTTCTACTCATCGTTTTAATGCCGGATCTTTATAAATTAGCAAGCACAATCCTCTAGCTGGCATTCTCACTAACGACTGCCATTCATTGTTGTATAAAACTACCTGCTGTCGTGATATAAACAGAATGTTTTCATGTTCACTCCTTATAAATAATTACGAGGTATTATTAATATTATGAACAATGGAAAAAAACGTTTCGAAAGCATGATTGAAAAAGTCAACAAAAATATGTGACCTCTCGTCTCAAAACGGTATTAAGTCGGGATGATTAAGATGCTAAAAATGGAATTTGTAGCCAGAAATAGCATGCTTACGTTGAGTTTATTTTGCTTTATAGAGAAGGAATATCATATTTTACTGTGCTAAATACCAACGTTTCATATTTTTGAACAGTTTAACTATAATTTGACTTTTTAGCACCTGGTCCATCCCGACATGATACCGTTTTGAGACGAGGGGTCACATATTTTCTCCACATCCGTGACTATAATAAAACATTGCCTATTTCCTGTTTCTGAAGATGAATAGTGACGTCGTCCGGATGCCATTACCATGTACATGTTTAGACACCAGTCTGTGTTTATGTCTATCTTTGATCATGATGAGAGAACTCGAGAATATTTAGAGAGCAAAATCCACAAAACATTCTCAAAGCGCTTTACACAGGGGGTGGTTTGCCAATGCTTACCCACTTAACCCTCTTCGGCCCTTGATGTACATGGGACATCCACAAGACATTTCCATTTTTTTGGCCGGCTTCCTTTATTTCTTTTGACATGGTCCTTCGCCATATTTATTTGGGTCTCCCCCGCTTTCTCTTCCCATCTGCTGTTGTCCAGTACAATGCTGTTTTGGGAAGTGACCCTTTTTCCATTCTGGCCACATGACCCAGCCAGCGCAATCTACTTCTTTCTATTTGGCATACCAATAGGTTTCAACAGTCGTGACGTCGTCACTTCCCTCGTAATGACACATGGTAACTTAGTAACTGGTTCTTAACTATCGGAACAATAGCGGAGCCCTTATGAAATACTTTTCCGACGAGCATAAAAGTGTATCCAGAGGAGAAAAACATTATAAATCTGATGATGTTTTGACTTTAATACATTCTGATCACATGACATGTGAAAAAGTTCTAGCCAGAATGAAGAATAAAAAGTACCGATTTTCTTTGTTTAGAACCAAGCTGCTCGTTGTTGGGCGGACGTGACATCAGACTATTTAATCCAAAAGCAACACTTAAGATGTAGGCCGAGACATGACACATGAAAGACGGTATTACAACAACGGAGACAACGTTACTAACGGCCAGGTACTCATTCTACACCTTTGTACGGCGAGAAAATTTAGTAAAGACCCTTTTGCATGGACTCAACTTTGCGCCGCTCACAGCCCAGGACATTCTTGTTCGAAGGCAGCACAAGTTTCTATATTATTATATGTAATGTTGTTGTATATTTGGTGGTTGTTAATGTCATAATTTTATCTATTATGATTATCTTTTTTTTTTGGTTTGTTTGTCTGTCTTGTTTTTGTTTTGTTTGTTTTGTTTGGGTTTTTTTTGTTTGTTTTTCTTTGTTTTGTTTTGTTTGTTTTTTGTGGGGTTTTTTGGGAGGCTTTTTTTTTGTTTAATAAAACTGAAGTCTCAAGCCGGACTCGAACCTAGAATCCCCCGGATTACAATGTAAAACCAGAGCACTCGACCATCTCGCTCTCCGAAATACTACTATCTAGTTAATATAAATAGTTTAGGGCTGCTAAGAAACAGTTTTAAAATTTATAGTTCTCTTGGGGGGGGGGGGGGGGGGGGGGACAGAGGTCGCTTTATCCAATTTTGTAATTTACATTATTGCCCTCTACAGGATTCTAAAACCTCTTCAAAATTTTGAAATTAGTTCTCTGACACCAAATACAGTGGAATTCGCATTAAATCAACACCCTTAAAGTCAGCTTCTGCTTAAAGTTCCCACCTCTTGTTAGTCCCAAATTTTCTGCCCTTCATCCAAGTGTTTCATTGATAATGGATAATGTCAAACTTGCTTAAAGTCTACCAATCTGTCTGATCCGGCGGTGTTGTTTATCAAGCGTCCACTGTATTCATTTTCGACAGTTTTATTTTTTATTGAATTAAATAAGCAAGTCTAGCTCCGCGATTGGAGGTCAAAATTCGCATTTATAGATGGCAAGGCAAGTTTTCACAGTTGTTTGCTTTGATAATTGTGCTTGTCTGCCATGTTGACACACGGAAATCAACTGTCTCCAAAATGTCAATAAACACGAGTTTGCTGTTTTTATTTCCAATGCCAAAGTAACTCCATTTTGAATAGCATGAAGAAGTTTGTTTTACTGATTGTATAGTCTCAAAAATTATTCAGTACACTGAGAATACGCCTTATCTTTATTTTACCCCCCCCCCCTTCCGACGTCAACATTTCTTAAACCTGAGCCTTCTTCAAAAGGCACATACACACAGACACACAGACACACATACATACAGACACACACCTCTTCAGCGTCTCGGGTTGTAGAATTTTTGACAAGGAGGTATGGGGTTTTTAAAAAATTTCTGATGGCAAAAGTCACTCCTTTTGGAATAACGTTAAAAGCAGTTTGTTCCATTGGTTGTACGTAACCAAATTATGTAGAACACTGACAAAACACTTTATCTATATTATGGCGCTTGTAAAGCGCTTTGAGCACATTTAGTGGATATTGCCCTATATAAAACTCATTTTTTTTTTTTAATTTCTATCATGTTTTAACTTTTATACATTCTGATCACATGATATGTGAAAAAGTTCTAGCTAGCATAACGAACAAAAAGTACCGATTTTCTTTGTTGAGAACCAAGCTGCTCTTTGCTGGGCGGATGTGACATCAGACTATTGAATCCTATTGCAAAAGTCACCCCTTTTGGAATTAGGTTAAATGCAGTTTGTTCCATTGGTTGTACGTAACCAAATTATGTAGTACACTGACAAAACACTTTATCTATATTATGGCCAGAATTACTTTTACTTCAAATTGATAAATTACTAGAAGATATGAAGTGAGTAGAAAAGTGCCAGAAGACAATAGAGAATAAAAATTTTTTTTTTTTTTTTTTTTTTTTTTTTTAAATTTTTATTCTCTATTGTCTTCTGGCACTTTTCTACTCACTTCATATCTTGTTGTTACCAACATAAGTGCCTGCTCCACTCACTTTTCTGAATTAAAAATTCACCCCATACACCGGAGCATACTCAATGTCTCAATCGTTTCTATGTTATATGTTTGTGATGAGAATATTGGCTATTAAGCTTAACTGCTGGTCAAAATTACTTCGCGATGGTGGTGAACGAATCGGCGATCTCAAGAAGTGGGTGAGAGAGGGATCTAGAAATGACTTTGGGTTTGAAACGAATATTTTTGTGTTCGTGGATAGCTCACACGGTAGAGCCACGCTCTCACCTGCCAGGCGGAGTTGTCGTACCAATAAGGTCGCAGGTTCAAACCCCACCACCGCCGCGAAAAAATTTTTTATTCTCTATTGTCTTCTGGCACTTTTCTACTCACTTCATATCTTGTTGTTACCAACATAAGTGCCTGCTCCACTCACTTTTCTAAATTACTAGATCAACATTTCTTAAACATTGGCTTTCCTCAAAATACACATACATACAGACACACAAATCTTCAGCGTCTCAGGTTTAAGAATTTTTGACAAGGAGGTATGGCTTTTTTAATGTTTCTAATGACAAAAGTCAGTCCTTTTGGAATAACGTTGAAAGCAGTTTGTTCCATTGGTTGTACGTAACCAAATTATGCTAGACACTGACAAAACACCTTATCTATATTATGGACAGAAATGTTATCATCAATTGTGACCCATCGTCTCAAAACGGTATTATGGCGGAATGAACAAGATGGGGAAAGGTCAATTTTAAGCTTAACTGGTCAAGAAAATGAAATTTCGGTTTTCAGCACTTTAAAATTCTATATTTTTTCTTCAATAATCCATACATGGACTCAACCCATGTCTGATGTTTTTGGTCACAGATTCTAATCTCAGCACTTTGATCATCCCGACTTTATACCGTTTTGAGGCGACGGGTTACAATTGGGCTTTTTGAGATTTTTATTATTTAGCGAGATATCCACTAAACGGGCTCAAAGCGCTTTACAAGGGGTCCATGGCCAGCAACAACACTTTACATGTAAGACGGGGCATGACGCCTGTTAGCCGGATACTACATTTTTTTTTCGGACAGTGACAACGCTGTTAAAGGCCATGTACTCATTTTAAACCTGAGTACTGTGAGAGAATGTGTCTTTTCCAAAGACTCAACTATGCGCTGAGCGAGGCTCAAACCCGGGACCTTTCCGATCCGAAAGCGAATGTCATACCACTAGACCACATAGCCGCACAAATATCAAATAATGAATCAATGGATGACCTCAATATCAAAATACTTTTAACCTGGACCATCTTTAAAAGGCACACACACACACACACATACACACAAGTTTTCAACATCCCAGGTTTTAAAATTTTTGACAAGTTGATATGCTGCATTCATTTCTAATCCAAAGTCACTCCTTTCAACAACAAAAAAAGTTAAGAAATTTTTTAATGCTGATTTTATATTCCCAAAAATTATGCAGAACTCTGTCAAATCACCTTATCTTATTTCTTTTACTTCACATTGATAAATTACGAGATCAACATTTCTTAAACATGGATCTTCTTCAAAAGGCACATTCATACTTACAACTCTTCAACGTCTCAGGTTTAAGAATTTGTGACAAGGAGGTATGCTTTATTTATTTCTAATTACAAAAGTCACTCCTTTGAATTAACATTGAAAGCAGTTCGTTACATTGGTTGTATACATAACCAAGTTATACGGTGCACTGACAAAACACCTTATCTATATTATGGCCATAATTTCTTTTACTTCAAATTGGTAAATTACGATGGCGCCCCATGTCAAAATATTTTTAATCTGTGCCTTCTTTAAAATGCTCATATATACAAACAAAGCTTCATGGTCTCAGGTTTAAGAATCGAGTTGATATGCATTATATTTCTAATGCCAGAGACGCTCCTTTTTAATAACATCAAGAAATTTGTTCTATTGATTGTATACTCACCTAAATTAGGCAGTCGACTGGCAAAACACCTTATTTATATTTTGGCAAAAAAATTCTTATCATCAAATTATATCGACGAATTACAATGACCCCCAAAGGTCATTCACCTCACCTCTTTCCTCTGACCGAGGTGGTCATAGAGGAGACAAGAGATTACTTTACAGTAAGGGCCCTTCATCCAGATATGTCCTCGGCTTTCCTCATTAGTGTTAGACTGACCATCCTGGTCCATTCCTTTACATTATCCGACATCAACATTTCTAAAAACTTAGTTTTCTTCCAAAGACACCTACATACACACAAGTCCTTAAAGTCTCATGTTTGTTTGTTTTTTGTTTTTTTTTTGTTGTTTTTTTTTGTTTGTTTTTTTTTATTATTTGTTTGTTTGTTGTTTTTTTTTTTTTTTTGACAGTTTGGTGCCACTTTAATTTGTTAAATGGCTCGGTGACTCAATTTCTCAGCGGAACAGTATTTCGTCTTGTCACAAAATTCCAGCATTAAATTTAAAGTTGAGCTTTTATATAGCGCAATATCCACTAAACGTGCTCAAAGCGCTTTACAAGGGGTCCCTGGCCAACAGCAACACTTAACATGTAGGACGGGACATGACGCCTGTTTGAGCGATAGTATATTTTTTTTCGGACAGAGACAATGCTGTTAACGACCAGGTACTCATTTTACACCTGAGTACGGTGAGAGAATGTGAGTAAAGAGTATTTTCCAGGGACTCAACTATGCGACAAGCGAAGCTCGAATCCGGGACCTTCCGATCCGAAAGCGAGTGCCATACCACAAGACCACATAGCCGCATAGCATTGTTAACCAAGGTAACCCAGTCTCATAGATACTGAGTCGGCATCCAGCCAGAGACAGGCAACCGTCCTGTATGTCCAACCCAAGGTAACCCAGTCTCATAAATACTGAGTCGGCATCCAGCCAGAGCCAGGCAACCGTCCTCTATGTCCAACCCAAGGTAACCCAGTCTCGTAGATACTGAGTCGTCATCCAGCCAGAGTCAGGCAACCGTCCTCTATGTCCAACCCAAGGTAACCCAGTCTCATAGATACTGAGTCGCCAACCAGCCAGAGTCAGGCAACCGTCCTCTATGTCCAACCCAAAGTAACCCAGTCTCATAGATACTGAGTCAGCATCCAGCCAGAGTCAGGCAACCGTCCTCCATGTCCAACCCAAGGTAACCCAATCCCACACATACCAAGTCGGCATCATCTTTGGGTCAAGCAACCGTCCTGTATGTCCAGTTCTCCCAAGAGTCTCATCCAGATACCATAATTTGGCTTCACCCCTGGGTCAGGCTCAATGTAACCCAGTCTCACATATACCAAGTCGGCATCTTCCATTGGTCAAGCAACGATCTTCTATGCCCAGCCCAAGGTAACTCGGCTTCATAGAGATACCAAGTCGGCATCATCTCTTAGTCAAGTAACCTTCCCCTATTCCCAACCCAATGCAACCCAATCTCAATCAGATACCAAGTCAGCGTTATCTATGGGTTTCTATTCTCAGACAAAGGTAACCAAGCCTCACATCGATACCAAGTCGGCATTACTCCTGGGTCGGGCAACTTTCCAGTACGCCCACCCTTAAGTCTCACAGAGACGCAAAGTTGAGACTTTCATTTAAAGGTAGAAAGATAAGATTGTTTATTAGAGAAGTTATTTTTCAAAGTGCAAAAGCACCTCACAGACGCCATATCTCGTCCAATATGGTAAGGGCTTTTCTTGGACCCCTTGTAAAACGCTGTGAGCAAATTTAGTTGATATAGCTATAGTTCTATATCAAAGTTTGGGCATGTGCGTGTGTGTGGTTTTTTTAAAGGAAATGGACAACCGAAGAGGGGGTTGACAGAGCAGAAACAAGACCCTGTGTTACAGCAGAACACACCAAACCACCTCCCAAAGTCTTCCTTGCATTGCAGAAAGAGACAAGCAGGCAGGATCCGACAAAACCTTGCGCTCTCATTTAAGGGAATCTGAGACATTTTTAGATCATGCCAATATCTAAAAATGTCCAAAATATATGTGACTAATCGTCTAAAGCCGGTATGATGCCGAAATGAATCTGTGCACACAATTGAATATTAAGCTTAGCTTTTAAATCAAATTGAAAGGCTTAACTGGGAACAGGCGTTATTTCTTAAAGATAAAAAAGCCACATTTTTAAATGTGTAATCATTTTGATGTTAACCTCAGTTCCATTTTCCAATTCATTTCTACATTATACTAGATTGACGGGATGGGTAACATTTCAACACAGAACAGTTGAAAAGATTAGGTGGATGAACATGGATGTTCAAGAAAAAGAAAGACAAAGAGAAAATAATCAAGAAAAGAGAAAAGAAAAATCTAAGCATTAAGTAACAGTGGCAAATAATAATGAAATGAAAAACAAAAACGAAAGATTTTTTAGGAATATGAATTTTATATTCCAATTGGATTTTAAAATTTGTTTACAAAAAGATGACATGGTTTAAGTGCGTGTGGACCATAACTGAAATCTAAAGTCTGTCGAGACATTGTCGTATTGTTGGCTCTGTGCTTGTAACTGGCCATTATTCTTGTTTCTTGTCCGGTGCCTGGTGAGAGGTGGATTCTGTTCAGGTATCTGAGGGCATTGTTGATGAAACTGTAAAAACAAAAAACAAAAAACAAAAAAATCCTTAATGATTTTAAGCGAGTGTGATTGGGGTCTGTGAATCAGACATTATAAAGTAACATACAAGATGAAAAGTTTATAACAAGAGATAAGACAAATTAACAGACATGAACGCAACTACGACATACAAACGCAGAAAAGGATACAAATAGAAAAATTGACACACACACACACACACACACACACACACACATACAGAGAGAGAGAGAGAGAGAGAGAGAGAGAGATCAAGGGAGGGGAGAGCTAGAAATCAAGGGAGAGCGAAGGAGAGAGAAAAGTAGAGAGAGAGAGAGAGAGAGAGAGAGAGAGAGTAATAGAGAGATAAGGGAAAAGATAGTGATACATATATGTATATATATATATATATATATATATATATATAAACAGATAGACAGAAGATTGATAGATAGATATATAGATAGATAGATAGATAGATAGATAGATAGATAGATAGATAGATAGATAGATAGATAGATAGATAGATAGATAGAAGTTAGAAAAATAATAAAGTATTTAATATTACATCATTAAGGGCATTTAGGCCATGGATGTGAGCCACATCTTGTTTGTTCACAATACCTTGTCAAGTGGATTCAGTTGATCAAGATGGAATTCCCTTCAATCTAGAATCCGGTCATTTTGTCCATATGAGAAGGGACAGGTCATCACGTGGACTCCAGTAATGGCACACGGTACTTTATGGTAGTGGGCCCTTGGTGGACACGGGTCACCCAAACCGGGTATCGCGTCGACGGTCTTGGAGTATCGATGCCGATCGCGTGTGCAAGGACAAATGGTGACGTGCATCCCAGGTTGTTCAGGGCAAGGAGTAAAATGACTGTGTCGATTTTTGACACAGCCCCGATGTCTTGGAGTGCTGGTGTCCTCTTGTCCGCTCGTAATTGGTGTTCTCGACACTTGGAGAGCTGAGGAACAATACAATGGAAAAAGACATTTTTGTCATTAAAATAGTAAATGACTGGTTAACCCTTTCCTTACCAGCCATTTTCAGAATTTTCCCCAAAACTTCACACTCACCCAGCACAAAAATAGAATTTTCTTACTCAAACAGAAAAGCAACAAATACATTCTGTGCATAATAATGATCAGCAAAATGAACTCTACAACACAGTGTCACGTTTTTAGAGCTATAATAAAACCTTTTTCTTTGAATTGTATGGTGTACAAAATAAATCAGAATGACAAAAGTGCTGGTTGGATCGTAAAGAATGTGACGATTTTCCTATGGTTGGTAAGGAGAGGGTTAAGGTGGAAAATCACCTAAATCATTACCTTATTGTTGTTGTTTGCTTGTATCATTAGATGTCGTCGCTTAGGCATTCCATGAAGGGAATATAGATAATCCATAAATAGGGATAGACGATATTTAGGAAAACTTAGTAGCTACCAACAGCTATATGCAAAATTCAGCAGAAATGATGAGATAGATAGATAAAGTAGATAGATAGATAGATAGATAGATAGATAGATAGATAGATAGATAGCACAGATGCAGAGAGAGATAGTATAGATAGATAGATAGATAGATAGATAGATAGATAGAAGATAGATAGATAAAATAGATGAATAGATAGATAGAGAGATAGATAAAATAGAGATAGATAGATAGATAGATAGATAGATAGATAGATAGATAGATAGATATATAAATAGGTAGACCAGGGACCCCTTGTAAAGCGCTTTGAGCACATTTAGTGGTTATGGCGCTATATAAAGCTCAATATTTTTTTTCAGCTTCTTAGCCATTATTATAAAATAAACGCATAGGTGTTATATGAGTATCATTTATTTCTATAAACCATATTGCTGTACCACCACCCAGTTTACAGAAACGAACATCAGAATGAAACTCTTACCTTTTTCAGCTATTGTTCCATGTGAGAAGACGGCACTCATGCCCTTTGGGATCAACACAGACAAGGGATTTGGCAGTTCAGGAAAAGGCACCTTTTCTTTCATGAAGGTGGGAATTGTATCTCTCGAGTTACCTCTGCCGAAAGAGAACGGACATGCAAGGATATGAATCCCAGGAAGATCGCATGGAAGGTCGTGGTAGTGTGACCCTGGTGAACAAGCAGCTGGAGTGGGTATTGTCACATCGGTGTTGAATTCCTCAAACCAATCGGGTGTGAATGGACATTTTATCACGTGCATCCCAGGTTGGAAAGGACAGGGAGTCACGTGACGATGGGGCCCTTCAGGGCAGTTTCGGTGCCTGGGAGTCTTAGGTATGATAATCGTACGTACAGGGAATTTGATGCCTGTGGATGACCAAGGGGAAATCAATCAAAGAGATTGCTGGTAGTGGTATATGATATGGTAGTGATAGTTCTTGCCGTAGTTCTAGTGGTAGTAGTAGTAGTAGTAGTAGTAGTAGTAGTAGTAGTAGTAGTAGTAGTAGTAGTAGTAGTAGTATAGTTAGTAGTAGTAGTAGTAGTAGTAGTAGTAGTAGTAAGTAGTAGTAGAGTAGTAGTAGTAGTAGTAGTAGTAGTAGTAGTAGTAGTATGTAGTAGTAGTAATAGTAGTAGTTAGTATATAGTAGTAGTATTAGTAGTAGTAGTATGTAGTAGTAGTAGTAGTAGTAGTAGTAGTAGTCTAGTTAGTATAGTAGTATAGTAGTAGTAGTAGTAGTATAGGAATTATACTAGTAGTAGTAGTAGTAGTAGTAGTAGTAAGTAGTAGTAGAGTAGTAGTAGTAGTGAGTATAGTAGTAGTGATAGTAGTAGTATAGTAGTAGTAGTATAGTAGTAGTAGTAGTAGTAGTAGTAGTAGTAGTAGTAGTAGTAGTATATAGTAGTAGTAGTAGTAGTAGTAGTAGTAGTAGTAGTAGTATAGTAGTAGTAGTAGTATAGTTATATATAGTAATTAGTAGTGAGAAATAATATAACAAATATAATACAATATCATAATATGACATATGTAGTCGACAATTTAAAAAATATATTGACAAATAAACCAAAGACAAAATACAAAAAAACAAAAACATAACAAAAACTAACAAAACAAACAAAACATAACAAAAAATAACAAAGAAAGATAGAATTTATACAAATTCCAAATGGAAAAAAATTAACTAGACAAGAAATAATCATTTTTAAATAATCAATTATTTCGATAGGGAAATCAAAATTCATAATGGTCACCAACCGTCTCAAAACAGTGCTATGTGTGAGAGATATCTATACCTAAATAGAATTTATAGTGCGGCTATGTGGTCTAGTGATATGACACTCGCTTTAGGATCTGAAGATCCTGGGTTCAAGCCTCGCTCGGCGCATAGTTGAGTCCTTGGAAAAGGCTCTTTACTCACATTCTCTCACCGTACTCAGGTGTAAAATGAGTGCCTGACCGTTAACAGCGTTGTCTATGTCTTTAAAATTGTAATATCGCCTAACAGGCATCATGTCTCGCTCTACATGTTACGCATTGTTGTTGGTCAGGAACCCCTTCTAAAGAGCTTTGGGCATATTTAGTGGATATTGCGCTATATAAAAGCTATATTATAGTCAGACACATCATGAAACTTGGGATGAGTTTATTTGGTTATTAAAAATGTTGCTGTTTGAAGCAAGAAGGAAAAAAAATTACGATAAATATTGAATTGTAAGCGCTCAATTTTCTACACTTCAATGAGCTATCTATAACTTTCCTCGCCATTAAAGTAAAGTGATAAACTTTGCCACCCAAGTCTAATATTTCAGGCTAAAGATTCAATATTTAGTAGTCCAGTCACCCTCGTATAATATATCAAATTAAGAAATTAAGGATCAGGCACCGGTGTAAGATCATTATCTGAACAAGTGTGTATGAAAGGTTACATACAAAGCAAGAAAGAAAACTACAAGAATAAAAACCATCCCAAAAAATCACTCCACCTCGACTGGGGATTGAACCTCAGACCTTCTGATTTCCGATCAGACGTGCTACCATTACACGGTAATCAGAAGGTCTGAGGTTCGATCCCCAATCGAGGTCGACTGATATCTTGATATGTTTTTTTTAAATTGTATTTTTCTTCCTTGCTTTGTCTGGCACCTTTCATACACACTTTTTCAGATCTTTGATATACTATACCGATTTAGTCAGAGTCACAAATTATATAATATAATATAATATCACTAATATAATATAATATAATATGATTATAATATAATATAATATAAATATTATAATATAATATATATAATATAATTATATTATATAATATATTATATATAATTATATTATTTATATTATATTATTATATAATTATTATATTATATTATATATATATATTATATATATGATTATATTATATTATATTTATATTATATTATAATATAATATCATACATATAAATAATTTGATCTGTTGATGACAGAATTTAGTAATGATTTAATTTGTTAGACAATCGTATTTAGAGAAGATTGTTTTGAATGAATATAGAATAATAATTCCACTCACCCATGTCTTGTGTATCTTGATTGATGTAGTCAGACATTTTAGAACACTTGTTGAACACAAAGTAGAAATGTGAAATCAAAAATTCACAAGAAATAATATTATAATATATAGATTTTCTTTCGATGTAGTCACTTGAAGAGTCTGTCAGAAATCTGATGAAAAGTCTTTGGTGTTCCGTATTTAAATGAAATTTTTGGACACGTGATCTCACACCTATCTCAATGTATATCTTTCGGAAAGTTTGATTTCTCAAGTCATGTGATATTGTTCGAACGTTTTGATTGGCCAATGGGCGTGGCTAACTTTTGATACGCCAGATTTGACCAAACAGGTGCAAATGCAACGACAAGGTGGTGATTCTGGTGGTCATTGTGAAATTTGAAAAATAACAAAGTTAATCCAATATCACCCTGGGGCGATGAAGACACGTTGTCAACAGTGAACGTTAATCATGCCTCAATAGTGTCAACCCTGTCACACTCCACCCCCCCTCCCACCCCCACCTCTGATTCCCATCCGCCAGATTGTCACTTTGAAAAATTGAATTTGAAAATTAATTATGATCTTTATAATGCGCAATTAGTAATCGCACTAATTTCATAAACTTCACAATTTTTTATTCATTTATTCTTACAAACACGTAAATTAGAATAAAAATGTCAATGCTCGGCACTGTCTAAAGCAACATGATAATCACAACTAAGATAAAGTGAAAATGTGACAAGTGTCTTACCCAAAGAAACAATGTTGGAGGCAAAAAGTCGTTTTCACTGTCATCTATTTTATTACAAACAACGCTTATGATGATCATGAAAATGAGGATAATAGCATTGGGGATGGAAATGATGATGATGATTACAATGATTATTATAATAATAATAATCATTATTATTATTATTATTATTATTATTATTATTATTATTATTATTATTATTATTATTATTATTATTATTATTATTATTATTATTATTATTATTATTATTATTATTATTATTATTATTATTATTATTATTATTATTATTATTATTATTATTATTGTTATTATTATTATTATTATTATTATTATTATTATTATTATTATTATTATTATTATTATTATTATTATTAGTCGTAGTAGTAGTAGTAGTAGTAGTAGTAGTAGTAGTAGTAGTAGTAGTAGTAGTAGTAGTAGTAAGAGTTATAGATAGTAGAATGGGTGCATTGGGGTGGTGTGTGATGTCGATATTATATATAATAATATATTATTATTATTATTATTATTATTATTATTATTATTATTATTATATTATTATTATTATTATTATATTATTATTATTATTATTATTATTATTATTATTATTATTATTATTATAGTATATATATTATATTATTATAGTTAGTGTAGTATAGTAGTAGTAGTAGTAGTAGTAGTAGTAGTAGTAGTAGTAGTAGTAGTAGTAGTAGTATAGTAGTAAGTAGTAGTAGTAGTAGTAGTAGTAGTAGTAGTAGTAGTATATATAGTATGTATAGTGTAGTGTGGTGGGTGTTTGTATTATTATTATTATTATTATTATTATTATTATTATTATTATTATTATTATTATTATATTATTATTATTATTATTATTATTTATTATATTTTTATTATTATTTATTATCATCATCATCATCATCATCATCATCATCATCATCATCATCATCATCATTTATCATTATCATTATCATCATTCATTATTATTATTATTATATATTATTATTATTATTATTATTATTATTATTATTATTATTATTATTATTATTATTATTATTATATTATTATTATTATTATTATTATTATTATTATTATTATTATATTATTATTATATTATTATTATTATTTTATTATATTATTATTATATATTATTATTATTATTATTATTATTATTATTATTATTATATATTATTATTATAAGTAAAATCAATAGTATGGCATGCAAACCGCAAAATCTAATATGTCATTTCGTGCCATATTAGATTTATCCAATTGTTGTCATATTAAATATTATGCAAAGACCTTTTATGAGTTGGAGAGGATTTATAACTCATTTATTATTATGACGATACAAATCTATGATTATCGGTGGGTTTTATTTTTTTTTTTGGCATTCTACAAATTTGTCTTAACGTCGAATGTAAGAGATAATCACCCTTCCTTGTCAATGAAAATAAAACGATTTCTTCTCGCTGTCATCAGTCAGCTATCGGCGAATCGTCGACATCGAATTACAAGGGAGGTAATGTTTGTGTTTCTATCGATAAAAAAACGAAAGTGACCAATTAGGGAGCAGGCACTGTACTGGTGGCGGACATAAAATCAGGAAAGCTGTCTATGAAACAGTGACAGACAAAGCATAAGGAACCCCCACCCTCAACAAAAAAAATTGAGCTTTATATAGCACAATATCCACTAAATGTGATCAAAGCGCTTTACAAGGGGTCCCTGGTCAAAAGCAACATTTAACATGTAGGACGGGACATGCCGCCTGTTAGGCGATATTATAATTTTTCGGACAAAGACAACGCTGTTAACGACCAGGTAGGCTACTCATTTTACACCTGAGTACGGTGAAAGAAAGTGAGTAAAGAGCCTTTTCCAAGGACTCAACGATGCGCCGAGCGCGAGGCCCTAACCCAGGACCTTCCGATCCGAAAGCGAGTGTCATACCATAAGACCACATAGCCGCACACAAAACTTCCATTTTATCTGTTTTCTTATATTAAATGGAGGCTTATATTCAATTTCATATTGTCCTTTATTACTTTATATTTTGTCTGGCACTGTTCTAGATACATCTTTTTAATTTTTATGAAACGAAAGAGTTAAGGCAGACATGAAGACGCCAGAATTGACCAACAAGTGTAATGCAACGACAGGGTGGTCACTCTGGTGGCCATTGTGAAATTTGTCAAATAACAAAGTCAATCTAATATCACCCTAAGGCGATGATAACACGTTGTCTGTATTGAAATCTAATCAACCCCCAATACTGTCCACCCTGTCACCCCTTTCCCCACCCGTGATTCCCATCGCCAAATTGTCACTTTGAAAAATAGACTTTGAAAAATAATTATGATCTCTATAATGAGCAATTTAGTAATCGCACTAATTTCATAAACTTCACAATTTTTCATTAATTTATTCTTACCAAAACGTAAATTATAATAAAAATTTCAATGTTTGGCACTGTCGAAAGCAATATGATAATCACAACTCAGAAATAGTGAAAATGTGACAAGTATCTATATTAAACGAAAGTGACCAATTAGGGAGCAGGCACTGTACTGGTGTCGGACATATCTGAAAAGCTATCTATGAAACAGTGCCAGACAAAACATAAAGAACCCCCCCTACCCTCAACAAAAAAAAACATCCTGCCTCCAATTGGGAGCTAAGCTGAATTTTTTTGGGGGGATGATTTTGTTTTCTCTCGTATTTTTCTTTGTACTTTGTCATTTACATGTTGCTGCTCGAAGAAATAAATAATAATATGAAATTTAATGTAAGCTTCAATTTCATATTCCTTTGTAGTGTTTCATTCATCCTGTTTTGTTGATAAAGGGGAAACCCGAAACGTCCGTTTTATCTGTGTTCATATAATAAATTGAAGCTTATATTCAATTTCATATTGTTTTTTATTACTTTATACTTTGTCTGGCACTGTTCTAGATACATCTTTTCAATTTTTATGAAACGAAAGAGTTAAGGCAGAAATGAATAAATTCTTTATATAATAATAATAATAATAATAATAATAATAATAATAATAATAATAATAATAATAATAATAATAATAATAATAATAATAATAATAATAATAATAATAATATCAATAATAATAATAATATCAATAATAATAAAAATAATAATAATAATAATAATAATAATAATAATAATAATAATAATAATAATGCTGAAAACTTGTATAGCGCTATAACTCCGAGACACCAAACTCTAAGCGCTTACATCACCTCACGAGAAAAGGAACCGGGATCAATCCAAGGTGCCGTCGAGAAATTTTTTCTCATTTTCCTGTCTGTCCAGCACTTTTCGGGTAACTGCGTGTGGTAGAATTACCATAAAGTACTTTGTGAGTGATAAAAATATTTGCTTCCCTTCGAGGAGTTGTGATGTACGTTTTACCACGTAGAACCCGGGATAAATAATTGCTCTATGGGCCTTTTAGCTCTGAATGTCTGGTTGGAAATTTTTCCATACGTGAGAGATAAGAAAAAATAATAGATAGACACAGTGGAACATAGAAGAATAACAAACGAGATAATAAGCCATTTTTCATTTTTTTAAAACCCGAAATATCTATCTATATAAAAATCAGTATAATCCTAAATCTATCTCACATTTCGGCTACCTTGTTACAATGAAAAAATCGCCTATGAGCAAGTTGAGTAGGGGGGGGGGTGGTCAAGGGTATGAATGTTGGTAGCATGTAATACATAATCAATGTGCTGTTCTTATTACACGCAAAGAAATGACATGTTTTGTTTTCGAAGTACAGCTGAAATAGATGAGTGTTACGTTAAAAACGCTGTACATGTAATAGAACAGGGTGGTCTGGGAGTCGATCCAGGGGTGAGCAACGGTCTAAAATAGTAGTAGTGTGTTAGGGTAAAGATAGATCGAAGTTCATGTCCTCGGGCCATTTTTTGGGGTTGTTTTGTTACTTTGTTTTGTTTTTGTTTTGTTTTTTTGCCATCCGCGTTTATAAGCAATACTCTTCAACAGTCGTAACGTCACTTCCTTCCTAATGACGCATGATAACTTAGTAACACTGGCTCCAAACTATCGTACAATGGCGGACGCCCGTATCAGGGATGCCACCAGGCAAATTAACAAAAGCCTGAAAACTTGCGCGGACGAGATACAAATCAACGTCAAGGGCTTTGTCGGGATTTGAAAAATATCAATTTTGAAATATTGTTTCAGTGCTTATTATTGCAATTGAGAGCAAATAACACACAAAAGAAAGGAGAGTTAACAGTTTTCAAATTGATAAAATAAGGTGCTGAGAACAAAATATAGACAAATTAATATCGATAGCTATCAGGGGTGAGAATGACTGGTCACATAAAAGGAGGAAATTTTTCATTGTGAAGATCATGACCCACCCATGCAACCATAACCTATAAATTTGAACTTCACTCAAATTCACTGAGATGCGATCCAAAATTTGTCTCGCAGCAATTTCTGACACGACTCGGAGAATTTCAAAAGTTGAAAGTGTAATTACATTTGGTGGTTGTAGTAGGGATGATGATGTGGTGGTGGTTGTAGTAGTAGTGGTGGTAGTGATTATAGTAGTACTGATCGTATGGATGATTGTGTGGTGGTGGTTGTAGTAGCTGTGGTAGGAATGTTGATGTAGTGGTAGGTGTAGTAGTAGTGGTGGTAGGGATGATGTGGTGTTATTTGTAGTAGTAGTGGTGCTAGGGATGATGGTGTGGTGGTGGTTGTAGTAGGAGTTGTGGTAGGGATGATGTGGTAGTGGTGGTAGGGATGAGGGATGTGGTGGTGATTAAAATAGTAGTAGTAGTAGTAGTAGTAGTAGTAGTAGTAGTAGTAGTAGTAGTAGTAGTAGTAGTAGTAGTAGTAGTAGTAGTAGTAGTAGTAGTAGTAGTAGTAGTAGTAGTAGTAGTAGTAGTGGTAGTGGTCTTAGAGATGATGATGTGATAGTGGTTGTAGTAGTAGTGGTGGTAGGGTTGATGATGTGGTGGTGGTTGTAGTAGTGGTGGTCTGTTAGAGATAATTGTGTGGTGGTGGTTGTAATAGTTGTGGTAGGAATTATGATGTGGTGGTAGTTGAAGTAGTACTGGTGGTAGGGATGATGTGGTGTTATTTGTAGTAGTAGTGTTGGTAGGGATGATGATGTGGTGGTGGTTGTAATAGTAGTGGTGGTAGAGATGATGTAGTGGTTTTGGTGAGTGTTTTTTATTAAGTGATAATAATAGCAATTTGTCAAAAAGGAGGAAAATGTCTCCGTCTATCGGTCAAACGTAAGCAAAGTGTAAAAAGAACAGGAACATAGTTTTGTATTGGTATTATGTAATACATTACAATTTCTAGTATAAATCCATTCTCATCATTAAACATAAATTTACTTTTTGTAAACATTTAATGAATTGTCCTCTCCACATGTTAAAGCCCTACAATGTTATTCAAATAAAAGGCCAGAAAGTGTTGTTTTGTTTTGATTTTTGCTTTATAAAGCAGGCTACAATATCTTTTATTTTTTTTTACCGAAACCTAGTGGTTATTCAGCTTATAAATACAACCCAAGAATCTCACAAATTTAAAGCCATAGTCAAAAGGTAAAAAGAAAGAAGAATAAACTAAGCCAATCACCATTGCTTTATTCTAATGTATTATCTCTGAACCAGATATGGTGTTGCGAAAGAAATAGAGAAGAGAGAGAGAGAGAGAGAGAGAGAGAGAGAGAGAGAGAGAGAGATTTGTCCCTCCCCTTCCCCTTCAACCATCAACTAGCTAATCAAAGAACACGACAGGTCGTCTGTGTCAATTGTGACATCTGGTGCCATACTGTCTGGCCCGACGTCATAAAAACGGGACCGTCACTAAATTTCACGAGACTATTGCACAGGCGTCAAAATATGACATAAGACATAATGGTGATTTTGTTGTTTTGAGGGAAATGTTTGACACGGCACATTCAGAGAAAAATCACTGTTTATTTATTTTTTTAAATTTTTAAAAAGAAGGAATTGTGATGGGGATGGGCGGAGATAAACTACCATTTACGTGTCCAAATATTTGACCGGTGGTGACAGCCCAAAATATTCACCCGGCGAAAAAGTTCCGGCTCAAATGTCGATGCGATTTTTTTCTTCTTTAAAAATCTTTTTTAATAGTGCCGACGGACAAAAACCGGAGGTTCCGGATTAAAACCGGCTGGTGGTAAAAAAAACCCCGGATTTCCGGCTAAAACCGG
>NC_088366.1:61052663-61057663 GCF_034508935.2 Berghia stephanieae | reverse complement strand
ATCTATCTATCTCTCTCTCTCTCTCTCTCTCTCTCTCTCTCTCTCTCTCTCTCTCTCTCTCTCTCTCTCTGGCTTCTCACGAGAGCGTGCTTGTATCCAGCGAGTACTGTATATATGTACTCAATTACGGTGACTTTATAGCATGTTATTCTTCCACTGCCAGTGTAAATCTCCGCTACAGGTCGTCTTGCGTGCAGGATGGTTAATCCAGGTTATTTCTCCTACTGATATTAATGGACTCATTCCGAGTTCTTGACGGGCCTCATCCGATCGATCACAGACAGAATGGAAAAATATAGACATAGAAACAGTAGATTGGAGCAATTTGTTCTCGCCATACTCTAGCAACAATAAGGAAAAGAAAAAGAAAGAAAAAAAAAACAAAGCCAAAAAAAAAAAAAAGAAAGAAAATAAACACAAAAAAAAAACAAAAAAAAACTCCCACAAATAAACACCAACAAACAAATAAAACATTTTTTAAAAAACCCACACAAAAAACACACTTAAAAAAAAGAACCCCCCGCCCCCCCCCCTTCCCAAAAAAAAAAAAAGAACTCAACAACAAAAAAATAATAAAAAAATATTTTAAAAACGAATAATTGATAATAATAAGATAAATCTGGCTATTGCGTTATGACACTAGCATTTTGGATCCGAAGGTCGGCGAGTAATAGTTGATTCCTTGAAAAAAAGACTCTTTACTCACATTCTCTCACCGTGCTCAGGTGTAAAATGAGTACCTGACGGTCAACAGACTTGTCTCTGTCGAAGAAAATTGTAATATCGCCAAATAGGCGTCAAGACTCGTTCTATAGATAGTATGCAGATGACGTCACTCAGGCCTTTGTTATTGTTTTTGCCATCCGCGTTTGTGAGTTGTTCTCACTAAACTGTATTAACCAGACTATAAAAGTTCATGGTTACACAGAGTTTGTGTGTTGGTCCGTTAAACTTCCGGATGGCAATGTTGTGAACTCCTTGGCCAAGCGCATTCTATCTATATGTTACGTGTTGATTTTGGTCAGAGAACCTTTGTAAAGCGCTTTGGGTACTTTTAGTGGATATTGCTCTATATAAAAGCCCAAGTTTTTTGTTGTTTTTTTTTTAAATAAGTAAAGAAATTAATCAACATATAAGAATATTTTTAAAATATGAATTGGAGATCTAGAATATCTCTAAACCACAAAGCCTAAAAAATTCAATGTATCGTACCGAACTGTATAGATTATTAGCTAGACCGAGCTGCATGTCCTATTTTCAAACGTTTTTATGGGTCGGTTTGAGAGTGTTTCCATTATAGCAATGAGTCCATAATACTCTAGGTTATCAGATCGGCAAACATGTATACGTCGGGCTGGACCAAATCTGTTCCTATGCTTTGTATAGTGGTGTGTTTTACTACAGTTGTCTAGGTACTAAAAAAATGAAGATGGAAATATTTACATATAAAGGGGAGTGTGGTGAGTGGTGTGGTGGCTTTGTTGGAACAGTCAAGTAAAGAATGTATTTCTTTTCTGGACAATCATAGTGGTCATCGTCGTCGTCGTCGTCGTCATCATCATCATCATCATCATCATCTTCTTCTTCTTCTTCTTCTTCTTCTTTTTCTTCTTCTTCTTCTTCTTCTTCTTCTTCTTCTTCTTCTTCTTCTTCTTCTTCTTCTTTCTTCTTCTTCTTCTTCTTCTTCTTCTTCTTCTTCTTCTTCTTCTTCTTCTTCTTCTTCTTCTTCTTCTTCTTCTTCTTTTCTCCCCCAAATCAACCCCATGTTTATCTTCACCACCCCCTTACCCTCACCAATCACCCACTTGCTCACCACTATAAATATTTCGTTGTAATTGAATACTTTATCGATTTACGTTCACTCACCCTAGATATAATTTTCACAAGAGTTATGACTACATCAACAATATTTATAGACGGGCCTTTTATCTCCCTCAAGACCACGGCATTCACGAGGTTACAAAGTGTGTATCTCTCGAGTCTCACTCTTTCAGTCCACGTCTAGATACTAGCTATGTGTTCTAGTGGTATGACACTCGCTTTCGGATCGGAAGGTCCTGGGTTCGAGCCTCGCGCTCGGCGCATAGTCGAGTCCTTGGAAAAGGCTCTTTACTCACGTTCTCTCACCGTACTCAGGTGAAAAATGAGTAACTGGTAGTTAACAGCGTTGTCTTTGTCCGAAAAACTGTAATATTGCCTTACAGGCGTCATGTCCCATCCTACATGTTAAATGTTGCTGTTGACCAGGGACCCCTTGTAAAGCGCCTTGAGCACATTTAATGGATATTGCGCTATATAAAGCTCAATTTTAATTATTTTTTTAAATGACTACATCAACAATATTTATAGACGGGCCTTTTTTCTCCATCATGACCACGGCATTCATGAGGTGTCAAAGTGTATATTTTGAGTCTCACTCTTTCAGTCTGTGTCAAGATACTAACAAAACAACCTTTTTCATTTTGGTCTGATTATGTACGCTCATTTCTTTTGTGTGTGTGTGCGTGTGTGTGTGTGTGTGTATTTGTCTGTGTTTGTGTCTTTGTATAGATAGCATGCACATGGACAAGAAGCTCACATTGTCATCCGGAAGTATAACGGACCAACACACAAAACTATGTGTAACCATGAACTTTTATAGTCTGGTTGATACAATTTCGTGAGAACTACTCATAAACGTTGATGGCAAAAAAAAAAAAAAAAAAAAAAAAACAATAGCAAAGACCTGCGTGACGTCATCTTCATTTTATCTATATGTACTTTCTTTGCGGACCTTTGGGTATGAGAAATGTTGATATCTTGTGGGATTATTAATGTCATGCGTTTACCTAGAAAACCCACAACAATGCCAGCCAGATATTCCGTTCCAACACACACAAAACTATGTGTAACCTTAAACGTTTATAGATAGTATGCGCTTGGCTAAGAAGCTCACAACATTGCCATCCGGAAGTATAACGGACCAACACACAAAACTATGTGTAACCTTGAACGTTTATAGTCTGGTTAATACAGTTTAGTGAGAATTACTCATAAACGCGGATGGCAACTCCGCCCCCCCCCCCTCCCAATCCCCCCCCCCCAAAAAAAACAAAAAAAAAAAAAAAACAACGACCCGAGGACGTCAACTTCGATCTATCTATATAGATAGAATGCACTTGGCCAAGGAGTTCACAACATTGCCATCCGGAAGTATAACGGACCAACACACAAACTATGTGTAACCATGAACTTTTATAGTCTGGTTAATACAGTTTAGTGAGAACGACTCACAAACGCGGATGGCAAAAACAATAACAAAGGCCTGAGTGACGTCATCTTCGATCTATCTATACCCTTACACACTACAACTATTAATTTAGACCGTCGCCCACCCCTGGCCATCCGCTTTGAATAGTAATTCTGGATCAACAACCAGACTACCCTGTTCTATTACATGTACCGCGTTTTTAACACAACATTCTTACTCGGCTGGACTTCGAAATTAAAAAAAAATTCTTTGCGTGTAATAAGAACAGCACATTGATTCTGTATTACATGCTACCAAGATTTATACCCTTGACCACCAAACCCCCCCCCCCACCCCCCTATCCAACTTTGCCATAGGGCATTTTAATATTGTAACAAGGTGGCCGAAATGTGAGATAGATTTAGGATCTTATTGATTTTGATACTACCGCAAACTCGGGGACCCAAATAATTTTGGGGGTTTGGGAGGGGGGAAACTTAAAAAAAGAGTGGCAGGGGTTGAGGAGGAAATTAAAGAAAAAAGTTTCCCCCCTCCCAAACCCCCAAAATTATTTGGGTACCCGAGTTTGCGGTTGTACCTTGATTTTTATATAGATATATCGGGTTTTAAAAAAAATGAAAAATGTCTTATCTGGTTTGTTATTCTTCTATGTTCCACTGTGTCTATTTATTATTTTTTCTTATCTCTCACGTATGGAGAAATTTCCAGCCAGACATTCAGAGCTAAAAGGCTCATCGAGCCATTGCTTATCCCTGTTTCTATACATAGTTCGAAGATGACGTCACTCAGGTCTTTGTTATTGTTTTTTGCCATCCGCGTTTATGAGTAATGCTCACTGAACTGTATTAATCTGACCATAAACGTTCATGGATACACACAGTTTTGTGTGTTGGTCTGTTATAGATAGAATGCGCTTGGCCAAGGAGTTCACAACATTGCCATCCGGAAGTATAAAGGACCAACACACAAACTCTGTGTAACCATGAACTTTTATAGTCTGGTTAATACAGTTTAGTGAGAACAACTCACGAACGCGGATGGCAAAAACAATAACAAAGGCCTGAGTGACGTCATCTTCGAACTATCTATACTTCCGGATAGCAATGTTATGAGCTTCTTAGCCAAGCGCATCCTATCAATATTGTAAAACGGACATTACAACTGCTCGACTCTCTTTTCAAGGGAAGCAAATATTATAACTCACAAAGTACTATTAGGTAAATCTAAAACACCCAGCTACCCGACCAGTGCTGTTTAGACAGGAAAATGAGAAAGATTTTCTCGACGGCACCTTGGCTTGATCTCGGTCCCTTTTCTCGTGATGTGATATCAAGCTTTTATTCATGCCTGCTGTTTGTTTTAATGTTTTAAGGGTTTTGCGGCGCTTGCAACACATTAAGGTCATATCATCGCTAATAAAAAGGAAGAAAATGGGATAGTAAAAAGTTATAGAATGACAATTAAAGCACCAAAGAAAAGGTAAGACAAAGGGGAATTGGCTCAAATAGGAAACATACTATGTAGATTCCAAGAGCACAGGACCAAATACTTAGTTTTAGATCACCTAAAAGTCTCATCCATACATAAGCACAGATCCCCACGAAGAAGAATACACTCAAATGTTTACAAATCATATAGCCTATAATACGTAAACAAAATACAGTACATAACAGAGAGATGATTTACAAGGAAAAAAAATATCATCTCCCAAACTACCTATACATTTGACTGTTTCCCTCTCAGCCAGGGC
>NC_088366.1:61025163-61037663 GCF_034508935.2 Berghia stephanieae | reverse complement strand
GTAAAAGTCTCATCCAGACACAAGCACAGGTCTCCACTAAGAGGAATACACTCCCAATGTTTACCAATCATGGTAGTATGTAAACAACAAAACATAATACAGTGCATAACAGAGAGATGATTTACAAGAGAAAAAATTATCTCCCAAAACTCTTATACATTTGATTGTTTCCCTCTCAGTCAGGGTAACTGGCCAGGGCCAGGACAAAACCAAGTAATCTCATTCCAACACAAAGACAGAAAGCAAGTTGAAAAACAGATATAGTGGGATAGAAGACACGGTAAGTACCTCCCTGCCCACTATGGGAGGTCAGGAACCCCACCTAGGAGGTCAGGAACTCCACCCAACTTTTCGGGTTGAATCTAAAAGAAAGTACCATACAACAGACCAGTGTCCTATCCAAAACGGTAGCAAATAACTATTATTTGCTGCTGTTGAATTTCTAATGCTAATGACATCGATATGAGCATCGAAGTGAGTTTTCCAGATAATCAGACTTTGTAACATCCATGAGTATTATTCGAAAACACTCCTGTTTCCTTAGTTCTGTACACTAGCTCTGTAAATAACGATGATGATGATGATAATAATAATAATAATAATAATAATAATAATAATAATAATAATAATAATAATAATAATAATAATAATTTTAAAATATACCGCGCATCTACCAATGAACAGAGGGCTCAGAACCCACTGCAACAAGTGTGTATAAATGCTGCTCACACAGGCAATGATATAATAATAATAATAATAATAATAATAATAATAATAATAATAATAATAATAATAATAATAATAATAATAATAACAATAATAATATAATAATAATAATAATAATAATAATATAATAATAATAATAATAATAATAATAATAATAATAGATCTTTATTGTCCATAAATATGGCAATTTGTCATTTAGTTAGACTTGTTATAACGTTAAATGATAACTATAACATTGAACAGATATTTCACTCCTACTTATTTTCTCTCTCTCTCTCTCTCTCTCTCTATCTATCTATCTATCTATCTATCTATCTCATTCACTCACTCTCTCTCTCTCTCTCTCTCTCTCTCTCTCTATCTATCTATCTCTCTCTTCCTCTCTTAATCATCTTAACGCCACTATCACAACCACATTCGACTGTAGTGTTTTATTCATCCTGTTTTGTTGATAAAAGGGAAACCCGAAACGGCCACAGTATCTGTCTTCGTCTAATAAATAAAAATCTTACAATTAAATATTTATCGTTATTTTTTGTTTATTGAAGATAACAGAGAGATGATTTACAAGGAAAAAAATATCATCTCCCAAAACTACCTATACATTTGATTGTTTCCTTTCAGCCAGGGTATCCGGTCAGGGCCAGGACAAGACCAAGTAATCTCATTCTGACTCCAACGTTGTTTCTTTGGGTAAGACTCATGTCACTTTTTCTTAGTTGTGATTATCATATTATTGCTTTAGACATTGCCGAACATTGACATTTTATTATAAATAAAGTGTTAGGAGAAATAAATGAAGTTTTGTAAAGTTTATGAAATTAGTGCGATCACTAAATTGCGCATTATAAAGATCATAATTATTTTTCAAATTCAATATTTCAAAGTGACAATTTGGCGGATGGGAATCAGGGGTGAGGAAAGGGGTGACAGGGAGGACAGTATTGAGGCATGATTAGCGTTCATTATGGACAACGTGTTATCATCGCCCCAGGGTGATATTGGATTAACTTTGTTATTCCATTCCAACACACACAAAACTATGTTTAACTTTAAACGTTTCTAGAAAATGTGCACTTGGCTAAAAAGCTCACACCATTGCCATCCGGAAGTATAACGTATCAACACACAAAACTATGTGTAACTTGAACGTCTATAGTCTGGTTAATACAGTTTGGTGAGAATTGGATTCAGTAGTCTGATGTCACGCCGCCCGGCAACGGCGGCCATCTTGGTTCTAAACCAAGGAAAATAATTACTTTTTTATTCTTCATGCTGGCAAGAACTTTTTATATGCCTTGTGATCAGAATGTGTAAAAGTCAAAACATGATCAAATTTATGTTTTTTTCCCTCTGAATACGCTCTTATGCCCGCCGGTGAAATAGTTTATACGGGCGTCCGCCATTGTTCCGATAGTTTAGAGCCAGTGTAACTAGGTTACCATGCGTCATTAGGAAGGAAGTGACGTTACGACTGTTGAAGAGTTTTACTCATAAACGCGGATGGCAAAAAAAAAACAAAAAAAAAACAAACAAAAAAACAAACAAAACAAAACAAAAAAAAACAACAAAAAATAATGGCCCGAGGACGTGAACTTCGATCTATCTTCACCCTTACACACTACTACTATTTTAGACCGTCGCCCACCCCTGAATCGACTCCCAGACCACCCTGTTCTATTACATGTACAGCGTTTTTAACGTAACACTCATCTATTTCGGCTGGACTTCGAAAACAAAACATGGCATTTCTTTGTGTGTAATAAGAACAGCACATTGATTATGAATCACACACTACAAACATTTAGACCTTGACCACCAACCCCCCCCCCTCTCCCCCCCCCTACTCAACTTTGCCAGAGGGGATTTTGATATTGTAAGAAGGTGGCGAAATTTGAGATTTAAGAATTTATTGATTTTTATATAATTATTTCGGTGTTTCTACAAAAATAAAACAAGGTCTTGTTATCTCGTTTGTTATTCTTTTATGTTCTACTGTCTCTTTATTATTTTTTCTTATCTCTCACGTATGGAGAAATTTCCAACCAGGCATTCAGAGCTAAAAGGCCCATAGAGCAATTATTTATCCCGGGTTCTACGTTGTAAAACGGACATCACAACTGCTCGAATGGAAGCAAATATTTTTATCACTCACAAAGTACTTTTAGGTAAATCTAACACACCCAGCTACCCGACCAGTGCTGGACAGACAGGAAAATGAGAAAAATGTTCTTGACGGCACCTTGGATCAATCCCGGTCCCTTATGTCGTGAGGTGATATCAAGCTTTTATTCATGTCTGCTGTTTGGTTTAATGTTGTTAAGGGTTTTACGGCGCTTGCAACACATTAAGCTCATATCAGCACTAATAAAAAGGGAAAAATATGGGATAGTTAAAACTTATAGAATTACAATTAAAGCACCCAAGAAAAGGTATGACAAAGAGGAAATTGGCTCAAATAGGAAACATATGTAGATTCCAAGAGCACACAATCAAAGTACTTAGTTTTAGATCACCTAAAAGTCTCATCCATACATAAGCACAGGTCCACACTAAGAAGAATACACTCAACTGTTTACAAATCATATAGTCTATAATACGTAAACATAATACAGTACATAACAGGGAGATGATTTACAAGGGAAAAAATATCATCTCCCAAAACTACCTATACATTTGACTGTTTCCTTTCAGCCAGGGTATCCGACCAGGGCCAGGACAAAACCAAATGATCTCATTCTGCCTCCAACGTTGTTTCTTTGGGTAAGACATTTGTCACATTTTTACTTTTTCTTAGTTGTGATTATCATATTGCTTTAGACAGTGCCGAACATTGACATTTTATTATAAATAAAGTGTTAGGAGAAATAAATGAAGTTTTGTGAAGTTTATGAAATTAGTGCGATCACTAAATTGCGCATTATAAAGATCATAATTATTTTTCAAATTCAATTTTTCAAAGTGACAAATTGGCGGATGGGAATCAGGGGTGGAGAAAGGGGTGACAGGGTGGACAGTATTGAGGCATGATTAGCGTTCGTTATGGACAACGTGTTATCATCGCCTCAGGGTGATATTGGATTGACTTTGTTATTCCGTTCCAACACACACAAAACTATGTGTAACCTTAAACGTTTCTAGAAAATATGCGCTTGGCTAAAAACTCACACCATTGCCATCCGGAAGTATAACGTAACAATACACAAAACTATGTGTAACCTTAAACGTTTCTAGAAAATATGCGCTTGGCTAAAAACTCACACCATTGCCATCCGGAAGTAGAACGTAACAATACACAAAACTATGTGTAACCTTAAACGTTTCTAGAAAATATGCGCTTGGCTAAAAACTCACACCATTGCCATCCGGAAGTATAACGTAACAATACACAAAACTATGTGTAACCTTAAACGTTTCTAGAAAATATGCGCTTGGCTAAAAACTCACACCATTGCCATCCGGAAGTAGAACGTAACAATACACAAAACTATGTGTAACCTTAAACGTTTCTAGAAAATATGCGCTTGGCTAAAAACTCACACCATTGCCATCCGGAAGTATAACGTAACAATACACAAAACTATGTGTAACCTTAAACGTTTCTAGAAAATATGCGCTTGGCTAAAAACTCACACCATTGCCATCCGGAAGTAGAACGTAACAATACACAAAACTATGTGTAACCTTAAACGTTTCTAGAAAATATGCGCTTGGCTAAAAACTCACACCATTGCCATCCGGAAGTAGAACGTAACAACACACAAAACTATGTGTAACCTTAAACGTTTCTAGAAAATATGCGCTTGGCTAAAAACTCACACCATTGCCATCCGGAAGTAGAACGTAACAACACACAAAACTATGTGTAACCTTAAACGTTTCTAGAAAATATGCGCTTGGCTAAAAACTCACACCATTGCCATCCGGAAGTAGAACGTAACAATACACAAAACTATGTGTAACCTTAAACGTTTCTAGAAAATATGCGCTTGGCTAAAAACTCACACCATTGCCATCCGGAAGTAGAACGTAACAATACACAAAACTATGTGTAACCTGAACGTCTTTAGTCTGGTTAATACAGTTTGGTGAGAATTGGATTCAGTATGTCACGCCGCCCGGCAACGGCAGCCATCTTGGTTCTAAACCAAGGAAAATAATTTCTTTTTTATTCTTCATGCTGGCAAGAACTTTTCATATACCTTGTGATCAGAATGTGTAAAAGTCAAAACATGATAAAATTTATGTTGTTTTTTTCCCCCTCTGAATACGCTTTTATGCTCGCCGGGGAAATATTTCATACGGGCGTCCGCCATTGTTCCGATAGTTTAGAGCCAGCGTCATTAGGAAGGAAGTAACGTTACGACTGTTGAAGAGTATTGCTCATAAACGGGTATGGCAAAAAAAAAAACCCACAAAAAAAAACCCCCAAAAAAAAAAAACAAAAAAAAAAAAACAATGGCCCGAGGACGTGAACTTCGATCTATCTTTACCCTTACACACTACAACTATTTTAGACCGTCGCCCACCCCTGGATCGACTCCCAGACCACCCTGTTCTATTACATGTACAGCGTTTTTAACGTAACACTCATCTATTTTGGCTGGACTTCGAAAACAAAACATGTCATTTCTTTGCGTGCAACAAGAACAGCACATTGATTATGTATTACATGCTACCAACATTTATACCCTTGACCACCAACCCCCCCCCCCTACTCAACTTGCCCATAGGCAATTTTTATATTGTAACATGGTGGCCGAAATGTGAGATAGAATTAGGATTTTATTGATTTTGGTACTACCGCAAACTCGTCGACCCAAATAATTTTGGGGGTTTGGGAGGGGGGGGGGGTGGAAACTTAAAAAAAAAAAAAGATCTAGCAGGGGGTTTGGGAGGGGAGAGACTTTTTTAAAAAAAAGTTTCCCCCCTCCCAAACCCCCAAAATTATTTGGGTCCCCGAGTTTGCGGTTGTACCTTGATTTTTATATAGATATATCGGGTTTTTAAAAAATGAAAAATGTCTCGTTTGTTATTCTTCTATGTTCCACTGTGTCTATTTATTATTTTTTCTTATCTCTCACGTATGGAGAAATTTCCGACCAGACATTCAGAGCTAAAAAGCCCATATAGCCATTGTTTATCCTCGTTTCTATGTGGAAAAACGGACATTACAACTGTTCGAATCTCTTTTCAAGGGAAGCAAATATAATCACTCACAAAGTACTTTAAGGTAAATCTAACACACCCAGCTACCCGACCAGTGCTGGACAGACAGGAAAATGATAAAAATTTTCTCGACGGCACCTTGGCTCAATCCCGGTCCCTTTTGTCGTGAGGTGATATCAAGCTTTTATTCATGTCTGCTGTTTGGTTTATTGTTTTCAAGCGTTTTGCGGCGCTTGGAACACATTTAGGTCATATCAGCGCCAATAAAAAGGGGAAAAAATGGGATAGTAAAAAGTTATAGAATTACAATTAAAGCACCCAAGAAAAGGTAAGACAAAGGGGAATTGGTTCAAATAGGAAACAGATGTAGATTCCAAGAGCACACAATCACAGTAGATCTACTTAGTTTTAGGTCACCTAAAAGTCTCATCCATACATAAGCACAGGTCCCCACTAAAAAGAATACACTCAAATGTTTACAAATCATATAGCCTATAATACATAAACAAAGTACATAACAGGGAGATGATTTACAAGGGAAAAAATATAATCTCCCAAAACTACCTATACATTTGACTGTTTCCTTTCAGCCAGGGTACCCGGCCAGGGCCAGGACAAAACCAAATAATCTCATTCTGCCTCCAACGGTGTGTCTTTGGGTAAGACACTTGTCACATTTTTACTTTTTCTTAGTTGTGATTATCATATTGCTTTAGACAGTGCCGAACATTGACATTTTATTATAAATAAAGTGTTAGGAGAAATAAATGAAGTTTTGTGAAGTTTATGAAATAAGTGCGATTATTAAATTGCGCATTATAATGATCATAATTATTTTTCAAAGTCTATTTTTCAAAGTGACAATGTGGCGGATGGGAATCAGGGGTGGGGAAAGGGGTGACAGGGTGGACAGTATTGAGGCATGATTAGCGTTCATTATGGACAACGTGTCCTCATCGCCTCAGGGTGATATTTGATTGACTTTGTTATTTGTCAAATTTCACAATGACCACCAGAATAACCACCTTGTCGTTGCTATACACCTGTTTGGTCAAATCTGGCGTATCAAAAGTTAGCCACGCCTATTGGCCAATCAAAACTCTTCGAACAATATCACATGACTTAAGAAATCAAACTTTCCAAAAGATATACATTGAGGTAGGTGTGAGATTACGTGTGCAAAAATTTCATTTAAATACGAAACACCAACGACTTTTCATCAGATTTCTGACAGCATCTTCAAGTGACTACATCGAAAGTAAATCTATATATTATAATATTATTTCTTGTGAATTTTTGATTTCCCATCTCTACTTTGTGTTCAACGAGTGTTCTAAAATGTCTGACTACATCAATCAAGATACACAAGACATGGGTAAGTGGAATTATTATTCTATATTCATTCAAAAGAATTATCTCTAAATATGATTGTCTATGAAATTAAATCATTACTAAATTCTGTCATCAACAGGTCAAATTAATTTATATGTATGATATTATATGATATGATATTATATTATATACTTTGTGAATATCTGACTAAATCGATATATGTATTATATCAAAGATCTGAACAAGTGTGTGTGAAAGGTGTCAGACAAAGCAAGAAAGAAAATACAATTAAAAAAAACCAACCCATCTCAAAATATCAGTCGACCTCGACTGGGGATCGAACCTCAGACCTTCTGATTACCGTGTAATGGTAGCACATCTGACCGGTAATCAGAAGGTCTGAGGTTCGAGCCCCAGACGAGGTTGACTGCGTTTTTGGGATGTTTTCTTTCTTGTATTTTTCTTTCTTGCTTTGTCTGGGCTGGCACCTTTTCATACATACTTGTTCAGATCTTTATCTTACACCGGTGCCTGCTCCTTAATTTCTTAATTTCATTTATCATATCCGGGTGATTTGACTCCTAAATATTGAATCTATAGCCACAAATATGAGACTTGGGTAAAGTTTATCACTTTTCATTAATGGCGAGGAAACTTATAGATAGCTCTTTAAAGAGAAGAAAATTGAAATTCCATATTTTAAACATTTAACCTTTGGATTCATTTTTGAGTAACTGCTTCACTCCGACATATGTGCGGCTATGTGGTCTTGTGGTATGACACTCGCTTTCGGATCGGAAGGACCTGGGTTCGAGCCTCGCGCTCGGCGCATAGTTGAGTCCTCTTTACTCACTTTCTCTCACCGTACTCAGGTGTAACATGAGTACCTGATCGTTAACAGCGTTGTCTTTGTCCGAAAAATTGTAATATCGCCTAACAGGCGGCATGTCCCGTCCTACATGTTAAATGTTGCTGTTGACCAGGGACACCTTATAAAGCGCTTTGAGCACATTTAGTGGATATTGCGCTATATAAAGCTCATTTTTTTTAAATATTACTAGAATGTATCGATGGGTCACGTATGTCAAAATAGGTTTTTAAAAATTACGCCCTTCCGCCACGACATCATAAGATATCGTCGCCTAGGCATTCCACAAAGAAAATAGATAATTCATCAAACAAGATGTCTGATGTCAACAGGAATCACCCATGTTGTCCAAGTGAGCAGATTGGGGGGTTAATAATCTTGCCAAAGCAAAAAAAAAAACGAAAGTGTCTGAAGAGGGTCTCGAACCTGGGACCTTCCGGGTCACAATGCAATGCCTTAACCACTGGGCCACTTCGCCACCTCATATATGACAATATTATCATAAAATGTGATAATTTTTTCTACTATAATATTGTTGACTTTACTTTAATTGTGAAGAGGGGCTCGAACCTGGGACCTTCCGGGTCACAATGAAATACCTTAACCACTAGGCCACTTCGCCTCGCTCACATATGACAATATTATCATAACATGTGATAGATTATTCTACTATAATATAGATATAGTTGACTTTATTTTAATTGTGACTTTAAAAAAGCAATTCGAACCATCTCAAATCAAATCCATTTTATCATCGAGTTGTAACATCTCGTTTTGTTTCACGTGCGGCTATGTGGTCTCGTGGTATGACACTCGCTTTCGGATCGGAAGGTCCTGGGTTCGAGCCTCGCGCTCCGCGCATAGTTGAGTCACTGGAAAAGGCTCTTTACTCACATTCTCTCACCGTACTCAGGTGTAAAATGAGTACCTGGCCGTTTGCAGCGTTGTCTTTGTCCGAAAAATTGTAGTATCGCCTAACAGGCGTTATGTCCCGTCCTACATGTTAAATGTTGCTGTTGACCAGGGACCCCTTGTAAAGCGCTTTGAGCACATTTAGTGGATATTGCGCTATATAAAGCTCAATTATAATTATAATTAAAGAATGGTAACTTGTTTACAAGACATTGTAAGAGACTTGTTTACAGACAGATATTGACAAAACGTAAATGGTGTGGATAATATAACCTGACTTAAAGCGTGAAAATGAACTATTCATCAACAGAAATAATAGCTTGGACTGCGGAACGAAATTATATCAAATATAATTCTAGCTTTTTAAAAATAGAATCAATTATTCATGCAAAAACAGCGATTATAATTTTTTACTAGGATTTTATTATCAAAGAATTGGCTACTTTGTTTAAAGTTAAAAGTTTTCACTAAATTTTAAAAGCCAAAGAAGATATTTCATTTTATCGAAACCAACACAGTGGATCATCGTTATATTTGTGCGTATTTCTGAATTAGTGAAAAAACCATCATGTAAAATTTCATTTTGTTCCCTTCATAAGTGTATTGCATAGTAGATCCAGCTTTTGTTTTGTACGATGCAGAATTAGAAATAAAACATAATAACACAAATTGTTTACAAATTAGATATGATGATATATGAAAATACAAGTTGTTTACAGATTAGATATAATGAAATATAACAATACAAGTTGTTTACAGATTAGATATAATGAAATATAACAATACAAGTTGTTTACAGATTAGATATAATGAAATATAACAATACAAGTTGTTTACAGATTAGATATAATGAAATATAACAATACAAGTTGTTTACAGATTAGATATAATGAAATATAACAATACAAGTTGTTTACAGATTAGTTATAATGAAATATAGCAATAGAAGTTGTTTACAGATTAGATATAATGAAATATAACAATACATGTTGTTTACAGATTAGATATAATAAAATATAATAATACAAGTTGTTTACAGATTCGATATAGACGTCTAATAAAATATAATAATACAAGTTGTTTACAGATTAGATATAATGAATTATAACAATACAAATTGTTTACAGATTAGATATAATGAAATATAACAATACAAGTTATTTACAGATTAGATATAATGAAATATAACAATACAAGTTATTTACAGATTAGATATAATGAAATATAACAATACAAGTTATTTACAGATTAGATATAATGAAATATAACAATACAAGTTATTTACAGATTAGATATAATGAAATATAACAATACAAGTTGTTTAGAAACTATTAGCTCTTAATCGATCCTATCCGATACTGAATAAGATATAATGGAATGCAATGTGAGGCTATGTGGTCTTGTGGTATGACACTCGCTTTCGGATCGGAAGGTCCCGGGTTCGAGCCTCGCGCTCGGCGCATTGTTAAGTCCTTGGAAAAGGCTCTTTACTCACATTCTCTCACCGTACTCAGGTGTAAAATGAGTACCTGGTCATTAACAGCGTTGTCTTTGTCCGAAAAATTGTAATATCGCCTAACAGGTGGCATGTCCCATCCTACATGTTAAATGTTGCTGTTGACCAGGGACCCCTTGTAAAGCGCTTTGAGCACATTTAGTGGATATTGCGTTATATAAAACTCAATAATAAAGCTCAATGCATTTACACAAAATGTTTACACGTACAATCTAAAGACTCATCTTTTCCAGAAATTTTTATCCTAGGCATTTTCTTATTGATGAGTAAATTATACGTTTTATTTTTTGATTCTATTTTGTTGAATGTCAATTTCATTTTGTAAAACTTGCATAGTTAGTGTGTGCGACTGTTGTGTGTGTCTGTTTGGCTCGGTACGAGTGTGTTTATGGTTTGATAAGTATAGTATAAAGCGTTTTGAGGCTTCGGCGTTTAGCGCTATATAAGAACACTTTATTTCTATTATTATTACAATGTAATGAATTATTATAACCCAAGTTGTCTACAGATTCGATAAGATAACATCACGATGATCAGAAATATCTAATTTTTGGTTGTTCATTTTGTGAAATCGTTCACTTCAATAAATAAAAAATAACGATAAATATTTAATTGTAAGGTTTTTATTTATTAGCCGAAGACAGATACTGTGGACGTTTCGGGTTTCCCTTTTATCAACAAAATAAGATGAATGAAACACTACAGACGAATGTGGTTGTGATAGTGGCGTTGTTAAGATGTTTCTGTGTGCGGCTATGTGGTCTAGTGGTATGACACTCGCTTTCGGATCGGAAGGTCCTCGGTTCGAGCCTCGCGCTCGGCGCATAGTTGAGTCCTTGGAAAAGACTCTTTACTCACATTCTCTCACCGTACTCAGGTGTAAAATGAGTACCTGGCCGTTAACACCGTTGTCTTTGTCCGAAAAATTGTAATATCGCCTAATAGGCATTATGTCCCGTCCTACATGTTAAATGTTGCTGTTGACCACGGACCCCCTGTAAAGCGCTTTGAGCACATTTAGTGGATATTGCGCTATATAAAAAAGCTCAATTTAAAATTTAATTCACCTTAACAACGCCACTATCACAACCACATTCGTCTGTAGTGTTTCATTCATCCTGTTTTGTTGATAACAGGGAAACCCGAAACGTCTACAGTATCTGTCTTCGTCTAATAAATTGGAAGCTATTCAATTCAATATTTATCGGATTTTTTTTCCTTCTTGCTTCAAGAAGCAACATTTTCAATAAACAAATAAACTCATCCCAAGTTTTCTGATGTGCCTGGCTATAATAGAGCTTTTATATAGCGCAATATCCACTAAATGTGCTCAAAGCGCTATACAAGTCGTCCCTGACCAACACGCAACAGTTAGAACTAGACATGGCGCCTGTTAGGTGATATTACCATTTTTTTCCGGAAGAGACAACGCTGTTAACGACCATGTACTCATTTTACACATGAGTACGGTGAGAAAATGTGAGTAAATAGCCTTTTCCAAGGACTCAACTATGTGCCGAGCGGGGCTAGAACCCAGGACCTTCCGATCCGAAACGCTAGTGTCATACCACAAGACCACATAGCCGCACTTTTACTACTACTACTACTAACTACTACTACTACTACTACTACTACTACTACTACTACTACTACACTACTACTACTACTACACCACACTAGAACTACGACAAGAACTATCAATACCATATCATATCCCACTACCAGCAATCTCTTTGATTTGATTGATTTCCCCTTTGTCATCCACAGGCATCGACACCCCTGTCCGTTCTCTGGTTATCAAACCTAAGTCTCCCAGGCACCGAAACTGTCCTGAAGGGCCCCATCGTCACGTTACTCCCTGTCCTTTCCAACCTGGGATGCACGTGATAAAATGTCCGTTCACACCCGATTGGTTTGAGGAATTCAACACCGATGTGACAATACCCACTCCAGCTGCTTGTTCACCAGGGTCGCACT
>NC_088366.1:60942663-61020163 GCF_034508935.2 Berghia stephanieae | reverse complement strand
CTCTGGCTTGATCCGACTCAGTATCTATGAGACTGGGTTACCTTGGGTTGGACATAGAGGAAGGTTGCCTGGCTCTGGCTGGATGCCGACTCAGTATCTATGAGACTGGGTTACCTTGGGTTGGACATAGAGGACGGTTGCCTGGCTCTGGCTGGATGCTGACTCAGAATCAATGAGACTGGGTTACCTTGGTTAACAATGCTTAGTGGTCTTGTGGTATGGCACTCCCTTTCGGATCGGAAGGTCCTGGATTCGAGCCTCGCTCGGCGCATAGTTGAGTCCTTGGAAAAGGCTCTTTACTCACATTCTCTCACCGTACTCAGGTGGAAAATGAATACCTGGTGGTTAACAGCATTGTCTCTGTCCGAAAAATATTATAATATCGCCTAACAGGCGTCATATCCCATCCTACATGTAAAGTGTTGCTGTTGGCCAGGGACCCTTTGTAAAGCGCTGAGAGTCCGTTTAGTGGATATTGCTCTAAATAATAAAAAGCTCAAAAAAGCTCAATTGTGACCCGTCGCCTCAAAACGGTATTAAGTCGGGATGATCAAAGTGCTGAGATTAGAATCTATGACCAAAAACATCAGACATGGGTTGAGTCCATGTATGGATTATTGAAGAAAAAATATAGAATTTTAAAGTGCTGAAAACCGAAATTTCATTTTCTTGACCAGTTAAGCTTAAAATTGACCTTTCCCCATCTTGTTCATTCCGACATAATACCGTTTTGAGACGATGGGTCACAATTGATGATAAAATTTCTGTCCATAATATAGATAAAGTGTTTTGTCAGTGTTCTACATAATTTGGTTACGTACAACCAATGGAACAAACTGCTTTCAACGTTATTCCAAAAGGACTGACTTTTGTCATTAGAAATATTAAAAAAGCCATACGTCCTTGTCAAAAATTCTTAAACCTGAGACGCTGAAGATTTGTGTGTCTGTATGTATGTGTATTTTGAGGAAAGCCAATGTTTAAGAAATGTTGATCTAGTAATTTATCAATTTGAAGTAAAAGTAATTCTGGCCATAATATAGATAAAGTGTTTTGTCAGTGTACTACATAATTTGGTTACGTACAACCAATGGAACAAACTGCATTTAACCTAATTCCAAAAGCAGAGACTTTGGCCATTATCAATTTTTAAAAACCCATACCTCCTTGTAAAAAATTCTTTAACCTGAGACGTTGAAGTTGAAGATTTGTAATTGTATGTATGTATGTATGTGCCTTTTGAAGAAGGCTCAGGTTTAAGAAATGTTGACGTCGAAGGGGGGGGGGTAAAATAAAGATAAGGCGTATTCTCAGTGCAGTGAATAATTTTTGAGACTCTACAATCAGTAAAACAAACTTCTTCATGCTATTCAAAATGGAGTTACTTTGGCATTGGAAATAAAAACAGCAAACTCGTGTTTGTTGACATTTTGGAGACAGTTGATTTCCATGTGTCAACATGGCAGACCTTCAGAAAAGCACAATTATCAAAGCAAACAACTGTGAAAACTTGCCTTGTCATCTATAAATGCGAATTTTGACCTCCAATCGCAGAGCTAGACTTGCTTATTTAATTCAATGAAAAATAAACAAAAAAAACCGTCGAAAAGGAATACAGTGGACGCTTGATAAACAACATCGCCGGATCAGAAAGATTGGTAGATTTGTGTATTGTTGTGCTGACGAAGGGTTTATACCCGAAACGTCCATTGTCTGTTTTGTTCCCATACGAAACCTCTCCATTTTCACCCTTTCGTTAGTATTTAATGGAAAATAAGAAAGATCCACTTTAAATAACATTAGAAACACATAATTTGCCCTTAGCAGGATCCAAAAGTGCTCCTAAGTTCTGAATATAGGTTCTGAGGAACTAACATTTCCGTTTCAATGAGATTTATTGAGTCATTGAGGAAATTGCAGTTCTGTAGCTGGAGCCAAACATTCGTAATTTTACGAAATGTTCGTAGTACTAGACAGGTCTCGCATAATTGAGCTAAAAAAAGAGCTTTTTTTATATAGCGCAATATCCACTAAATGTACTCAAAGCGCTTTACAAGGGGTCCCTGGTCAACAGCAACATTAAACATGTAGGACGGGACATGACGCCTCTTAGGCGATATTACAAAGACAACGCTATTAACGGCCAGGTACTCATTTTACACCTGAGTACGGTGAGAAAATGTGAGTAAAGAGTCTTTTCCAGGGACTCAACTATGCGCCGAACGCGTTGCTCGAACCCATGACCTTCCGATCCGAAAGCGAGTGTCATACCACAAGACCACATAGCCACACTATTGACGTCAAGCACTTGATTGAATGATAATCTAGGGTTTAAAATTTTTGATGGATTGTTTGAGCAGTGTCAATTTTTGATGGAGAGAAAGAATAAAAAAAAGGGAGAAATGTGACTCATATATCAGGAAACAACATAAAACAAACAACGTTTCGGCCTTGGGCCTTCTTTAAGTTAACACGAAATATGTTATATGTATTAGATTGTGATAATAGTAAAAACATTAAGGACAAAAATGTATGTGTGTGTGTGTATGTGTGTGTGTGTTTGTGTGTGTGTATGTGTGCGTGCAAGGGAAGAGAGAGAGAGAGAGAGAGAGAGAGAGAGAGAGAGAGAGAGAGAGAGATGACAATGAGATGAGATGTAAATCAAATCAACTTTTGATCCATGCAGAAGGGCATATTTAAACAAATAATCTTGATAATATCGCCTTTTATTTCTCCCTTCCTCGACTAAGGTCGCGTGAAAGATATTCTTATCGAAATGACTTATACTACTCAACATTCTTTTTTTTTATAAACAGTTTTTCCTCCCACAAGGGCCTAGGCGATCGGTCATGATTCTGCGTAAAATACACATCCCAAAAAAAAAATAAGAGAAAGAAAAATAAGATAAAACTAAACAAAAATAACAACAAAAAACAACAATAACAAACAAACAAACAAACAAACAAAACAAAATAAAACAAAAACAAACAATCGGCGAATAGTTGGTCCTTGAAAAATGCTCTTTACTTACATTCTCTCACCGTACTCAGGTGTAACATGAGTACCTAACATGAGTACCTGGCCGTCAACAGAGTTGTCTCTGTCGAAAATAAAATTTGTTATATCGCCTAATAGGCGTCATGTCTCGTTCTACATGTTACGTGTTGCTGTTTTGAGCACGTTTAGTGGATATTGCTCTAGATAAAAGCTCAAGTTTTGTTTCTTTTTTTTTTAAATAATTAAATAAATAAACAGATAAAAATATTATTATATTATATTATTATTATTATTATATTATTATTATTATTATTATATTATTTATTATTATTATTATTATTATTATTATTATTATTATTATTATTATTATTATTATTATTATTATTATTATTATTAGTATTATTATTAATTATTATTGTTATTTTATTATTATTATTATTATTATTATTATTATTATTATTATTATTATTATTATTATTATATATTATTATTATTATTATTATTATTATTATTATTATTATTATTATCATCATTATTATTATAGTCAGATTAATACAATTTCGTGAGAAGTACTCATAAACATGGATGGCAAAAAACAATAACAAAGACCTGCGTGACGTCATCTTCATTCTATCTATATGTACTTTCTTTGCGGACCTTTAGGAATGAGAAATGTTGATATCTTGTGGGATTATTAATGTCATGCGTTTACCTAGAAAACCCACAACAATGCCAGCCGGATATTCCGTTCCAGCACACACAAAACTCTGTGCAACCTTAAACGTTTATAGATAGTACGCGCTTGGCTGAGAAGCTCACAACATTGCCATCTGGAAGTATAACGTTTCAACACACAAAACTATGTGTAGCTTGAACGTTTATAGTCAGGTTAATACAGTTTAGTGAGAATCACTCATAGACGCGGATGGCAACCTCCCCCCCCCAAAAAAAAAAATAAATAAAAAATTTAAAAAAAACAATGACCTGAGGACGTCAACTTCGATCTATCTATACCCTAACACATTACAACTATTTTAGACCGTCGCCCACTCCCCGGCCATCTGCTTTGAATAGTAATTCTGGATAGACTACCAGACCACCCTGTTCTATTACATGTACAGTGTTTTTAACACAGCATTCTTTATCGGCTGGACTTCGAAAACAAAACATGTCATTTCTTTGCGTGTAATAAGAACAACAGATTGATTATCTATCACACACTACCAATATTTATACCCTTGACCACCAACACCCCTCCCCCCCCCCCCCACCCCACCCTACTCAGCTTGCCCATAGGCGATTTTTAGATTGTAACAAGGTGGCCGAAATGTGAAATAGATTAAGGATTATATTGATTTTTATATAGATAGATATTTCGGGTTTTTTAAAAATGAAAAATGGCTTGTTATCTCGTTTGTTATTCTTCTATGTTCCACTGTGTCTATTTATTATTTTTTCTTATCTCTCACGTATGGAGAAATTTCCAGCCAGACATTCAGAGCTAAAAGGCCCAAAGACCCATTGCTTATCCCGGTTTATGTATGGTAAAACGGACATCACAACTGCTCGAATCTCTTTTCAAGGGAAGCAAATAATATTATCAATCGCAAAATACTTTTAGGTAAATCTAACAGACCCAGCTACCCGACCAGTGCTGGACAGACAGGAAAATCAGAAAATGTTCTCGACGGCACCTTGGCTCGATCCCGGTCCCTTTCGTCGTGAGGTGATATCAAGCTTTTATTCATGTCTGCTGTTTATGATTTAAGGGTTTTTAAGGGTTTTGCAACACATTTGGTCATATCAGCGCTAATAAAAAGGAAGAAAATGGATAGTAAAAAGTTAAAGAATTACAATTAAAGCACCCAAGAAAAGGTATGACAAAGAGGAAATTGGCTCAAATAGGAAACATATGTAGATTCCAAGAGCACACGACCAAAGTACTTAGTTTTAGATCACCTAAAAGTCTCATCCATACATAAGCACAGGTCCCCACTAAGAAGAATACATCAAATGTTTACAAATCATATAGCCTATAATACGTAAACAAAATACAGTACATAACAGGGAGATGATTTACAAGGAAAAAAATATCATCTCCCAAAACTACCTATACATTTGACTGTTTCTCTCTCAGCCAGGGCATCCGGCAAGGGTCAGGACAAAACCAAGTAATCTAATTCTGCCTCCAACGTTGTTTCTTTGGGTTAGACACTTGTCACATTTTCACTCTTTCTTGGTTGTGATTATCATATTGCTTTAGACAGTGCCGAACATTGAAATTTTTATTCTAATTTACGTGTTGGTAGGAATAAAGTAATTTAGTATTGTGAAGTTTATGAAATTACTGCGATTACTAAATTGCGCATTATAAAGATCATAATTATTTTTCCAAGTCAATGTTTCAAAGTGACAATGTGGCGGATGGGAATCAGGGGTGGGGAAAGGGGTGATAGGGAGGACAGTATTGGGACATGATTAGCGTTCATTATGGACAACGTGTTATCATCGCCTCAGGGTGATATTGGATTGGCTTTGCTATTCCGTTCCAACACACACAAAACTATGTGTAACCTTAAGCATTTCTAGAAAATATGTGCTTGGCTAAAAAGCTCACACCATTGCCATCCGGAAGTATAACGTATCAACACACAAAACTATGTGTAACTTGAACGTCTAAAGTCTGGTTAATACAGTTAAGTGAGAATCGGATTCAGTAGTTTGATGTCACGCCGCCCAGCAACGGCGGCCATCTTGGTTCCAAACAAAGAATATAATTACTTTTTATTCTTCATGCTGGCGAGAACTTTTCATATGCCTTGTAATCAAAATGTGTAAAAGTCAAAACATGATCAAATTTATGGTTTGTTTTCTCTGAATACGCTTTTATCCTCGCCGGGGAAATATTTCATGCGGGCGTCCGCCATTGTTCCGATAGTTTAGAGCCAGCGTCATTAGGAAGGAAGTGACGTCACGACTGTTGAAGAGTATTGCTCATAAACGCGGATGGCAAAAAAAAAAACCCCACAAAAAACAATGGCCCGATGACGTCAACTTCGATCTATCTATACTCTTACACACTACTACTATTTTAGACCGTCGCCCACCCCTGGATCGACTCCCAGACCACCCTGTTCTATTACATGTACAGCGTTTTTAACGTAACACTCATCTATTTCGGCTGGACTTCGAAAACAAAACATATCAATTCTTTGCGTGTAAAAAGAACAACACATTGATTATTTATTACATGACCAATATTTATACCCTTGACCACCAACGCCCCCCCCCCCCTCCCTACTCAACTTGCCCATAGGTGATTTTTATATTGTAACAAGGTAGCCGAAATGTGAGATTGATTTAGGATTTTATTGATTTTGGTACTACCGCAAACTCGGGGACCCAAATAATTTTGGGGGTTTGGGAGGGGGGGGGGGGAACTTTAAAAAAAAAAGAAGTCTAGCAGGGGATTTCGGAGGGGAGAGACTTAAAAAAAAAGTTTCCCCCCTCCCAAACCCCCAAAATTATTTGGGTCCCCGAGTTTGCGGTTGTACCTTGATTTTTATATAGATATTTCGGGTTTTAAAAAATGAAAAATGTCTTCTTATCACGTTGTTATTCTTCTATGTTCCACTGTGTCTATTTATTATTTTTTCTTATCTCTCACGTATGGAGAAATTTCCAGCCAGACATTCAGAGCTAAAAGGCTCATAGAGCCATTATTTATCCCGGTTTCTATAATATGGTAAAACGGATATTACAACTGCTCGAATCTCTTTTCAAGGGAAGCAAATATTATTATCACTCACAAAGTACTTTTAGGTAAATCTAATATACCCAGCTACCCGACCAGTGCTGGATAGACAGGAAAATGAGAAAGATTTTCTCGACGGCACCTTGGCTCGATCCCGGTCCCTTTTGTCGTGAGGTGATATCAAGCTTTTATTCATGTCTGCTATTTGATTTAATGTTTTAAGGATTTTGCGGCGCTTGCAACACCTTAAGGTCATATCAGCGCCAATAAAAATGAAAAAAATGGGATAGTAAAAAGTTATAGAATTACAATTAAAGCACCCAAGAAAAGGTAAAACAAAGGGGAATTGGCTCAAATAGGAAACATATGTAGATTCCAAGAGCACACGACCAAAGTACTTAGTTTTAGATCACCTAAAAGTCTCATCCATACATAAGCACAGGTCCCCACAAAGAAGAATGCACTCAAATGTTTACAAATCATATAGCCTATAATACGTAAACAAAATACAGTATATAACAGGGAGATGATTTACAAGGAAAAAAATCATCTCCCAAAACTGCCTATACATTTGACTGTTTCCTTCTCAGCCAGGGTATCCGGCCAGGGCCAGGACAAAACCAAGTAATCTAATTCTGCCTCCAACGTTGTTTCTTTGGGTAAGACACTTGTCACATTTTCACTCTTTCTTAGTTTGTGATTATCAATATTGCTTTAGAACATTGAAATGTTTATTCTAATTTACGTGTTGGTAGGAATAAATTAATGAAGTATTGTGAAATTTATGAAATTAAATTAGTGCGATTATTAAATTGCGCAATATAAAGATCATAATTATTTTTCAAATTCAATTTTTCAAAGTGACAATTAGTCGGATGGGAATCAGGGGTGGGGAAAGGGGTGACAGGGTGGACACTATTGAGGCATGATTAGCGTTCATTATGGACAACGTGGTATCATCGCCTCAGGGTGATATTGGATTGACTTTATTATTTGTCAAACTTCACAATGACCACCAGAGTGACCACCCTGTCGTTGCATTACACCTGTTGGTCACATTCTGGTGTATTCATGTCTGCCTTAACTCTTTCGTTTCATAAAAATTGAAAAGATGTATCGAGAACAGTGCCAGACAAAGTATAAAGTAATAAAGAACAATATGAAATTGAATGTAAGCCTCCATTTAACATACGAAAACAGATCAAAATGGACGTTTCGGGTTTCCCCTTTATCAACAAAAGAGGATGAATGAAACACTACAGAGGAATATGAAATTGAAGCTTGCATTTATTTTCATATTATTATTATTTCTTCGAGCAGCAACATTTAAATGACAAAGTACAAAGTAAAATACGAGAAAAAACAAAATCATCCCAAAAAATTCAGCCTAGCTCCCCATTGGAGGTAGGATGGGTTTTTTTTTGTGTGGGGCTATGTGGTCTTGTGGTATGACACTTGCTTTCGGATCGGAAGGCCCTGGGTTCGAGCCTCGCGCTCGGCGCATAGTTGAGTCCCTGGAAAAGGCTCTTTCCTCACTTTGTCTCACCGTACTCAGGTGTAAAATGAGTACCTGGCCGTTGACAGCGTTGTCTTTGTCCGAAAAATTGTAATATCGCCTAACAGGCGACATGTCCCGTCCTACATGTTAAATGTTGCTGTTTACCAGGGACCCCTTGTAAAGGGCTTTGAGCACATTTAGTGGATATTGCTCTATATAAAGCTCAATTTAAAAAAAAAAAAACTCTTTCGTTTCATAAAAATTGAAAAGATGCCATACAAAGTATAAAGTAATAAAAAACAATGTGAAATTGAATGTAAGCCTCAATTTAATATACGAGAACAGATAAAATGGACGTTTCGGGTTTCCCCTTTATCAACAAAACAGGATGAATGAAACACTACAGAGGAATATGAAATTGAAGCTTTTGACCAGGGACCCCTTGTAAAGCACTTTGAGCACGTTTAGTGGATATTGCCCTATATAAAGCTCAATTTTTTTATTTTGTTTTGTTGAGGGTTTGGGGGGGGGGGGATCTTTCTCCTTTGTCTGGCACTGTTTCATAGACAGCTTTTCAGATATGTCCGACAACAGTGCCTGCTCCCTAATTGGTCACTTTCGTTTTTTATCGATAGAAACGCAAAAATTACCTCCCTTGTAATTCGATTTCGACGATTCGCCGATAGCTGACTGATGACAGCGGGAAGAAATCGTTTTATTTTCATTGACAAGGAAGGGTGATTATCTCTTACATTCGACGTTTAGACAAATTTGTAAAATGCCACAATAAAATTAAACCCACCAATAATCATAGATTTGTATCGTCATAATAATATATGAGTTATAAATCCTCCCAAAGTCATAAAAGGCCTTTGTATAATATTTAATATGACAACAATTGGATCAATCTAACATGGCACGAAATGACATAATATAGGTTTTGCGGTATGCATGGCATACTGTTATTTTAATAATAATAATATTAATAATAATAATAATAATAATAATAATAATAATAATAATAATAATAATAATAATAATAATAATAATATAATCATATCATCATCTCATCATCATCATCATCATCATCATCATCATATCATTATCATCATCATCATCATCATAATAAAAATAATAATAATAATAATAATAATAATATAATAATAATAATAATAATAATAATAATAATAATAATAATAATAATAATAATAATAATAATAATAATAATAATATATAAAAAAAATAATAATATAATTATTTTTATCATTATCATTATCATCATCATCTCCGTCACCACTGTCATCATCCTCAATCTAAAGATCATCATAAGCGTTGTTTGTGATAAAATGGATGACAGTGAAAACGTCTTTCTGCCTCCAACGTTGTTTCTTTGGGTAAGACACTTGTCACATTTTCACTATTTCTTAGTTGTGATTATCAATATTGCTTTAGACAGTGCCAAACATTGACATTTTTATTCTAATTTACGTGTTGGGAGGAATACATTAATGAAGTATTGTGAAGTTTATGAAATTAATGCGATTACTATCTAAATTGCGCATTATGAAGATCATAATTATTTTTCAAAGTCTATATTTCAAAGTGACAATTTGTCGGATGGGAATCAGGGGTGGGGAAAGGGGTGACAGGGTGGACAGTATTGATACATGATTAGCGTTCATTATGGACAACGTGTTATCATCGCCTCAGGGTGATATTGGATTAACTTTGTTATTCCATTCCAACACACACAAAACTATGTGTAACCTTAAACGTTTCCTGAAAATATGCGCTTGGCTCAAAAGCTCACACCATTGCCATCCGGAAGTATATCGTATCAACACACAAAACTATGTGTAACTTGAACGTCTATAGTCTGGTTAATACAGTTTAGTGAGAATTGGATTCAGTAGTCTGATATCACGCCGCCCGGCAACGGCGGCCATCTTGGTTCTAAACAAATAAAATAATTACTTTTTATTCTTCATGCTGGCTAGAACTTTTCATATGCCTTGTGATCAGAATGTGTAAAAGTCAAAACATGATCAAATTTACGTTTTTTTTCCACTGAATACGCTTTTATGCTCGCCGGGGAAATATTTCATACGTCCGCCATTGTTCCGATAGTTCAGAGCTAGTGTTACTACGTTACTATAATAGATAACACAGGGGTTACCATGCGTCATTAGGAAGGAAGTCACATTACGACTATTGAAGAGTATTGCTCATAAACGCGGATGACCAAAAAAAAACCCTAAAAAAAAACAAAAAAAAAAAACAAACAATCCCGAAAATACACTATAAAAAATAAACAATCTTAGACGTCGAACTCGATCGACTCCTACCACCGTTCATTACATGACACTTTTTAGTAACCTCGCACATTCGCCTGGATCGACATCCAAACATGTTCTATTCTGTGTTTTTAAGTAACACACATCTATTTGTGAATCAAACACAAAACACATTTTGGTTGACCACACACAAACCCCCCCCCCACACACAAACAGACCTACTCACACCCCCCCCCCCCAAACACCACACCTACTCATTGGCCAGAGGTGATTTTGCTATTGTAACGAGGAGGCCGAAATTTGAGATTTAAGAATGTATTGATTTTTATATAATTATTTCGGGGTTTTTACAAAAATAAACAATGTCTTGTTATCTCGTTTGTTATTCTTATATGTTCCACTGTGTCTATTTATTTTATTTTTCTTATCTCTCACGTATGGAGAAATTTCCAACTAGACATTCAGAGCTAAAAGGCCCATAGAGCAATTATTTATCCCGTGTTCTATGTTGTAAAACGGACATCACAACTGCTCGAAGAGAAGCAAATATTTTTATCACTCACAAAGTACGAGTTTAGGTAAATCTAACACACGCAGTTACCCGACCAGTGCTGAATAGACAGAAAATGAGAAAAAAAATTCTCGACGGCACCTTGGATCAATCCCGGTCCCTTTTCTCGTGAGGTGATAATATAAGCGCTTAGAGTATGGTGTCTCGGAGTTATAGCGCTATACAAGTTTTCAGCATTATTATTATTATTATTATTATTATTATTATTATTATTATTATTATTATTATTATTATTATTATTATTATTATTATTATTATTATTATTATTATTATTATTATTATATAAAGCGGTTATTCATGTCTGCCTTAACTCTTTCGTTTCATAAACATTTAAAAGATCTATCTAGAACAGTGCCAGACAAAGTATAAAGTAATAAAAAAACCCACTATGAAATTGAATGTAAGCTTCAATTTAATATACGAAAACAGATAAATGGACGTTTCGGGTTTCTCCTTTATCAACAAAACAGGATGAATAAAACACTACAGAGGAATATGAAATTGAAGCTTACATTTAATTTCATATTATTATTTATTTCTTCGAGCAGCAACATTTAAATGACAAAGTACAAAGTAAAATACGAGAGAAAACAAAATCATCCCAAAAAATTCAGCCTAGTTCCCCATTGCAGGTAGGATGGGGTTTTATGTGTGTGCGGCTATGTGGTCTTGTGGTATGACACTCGCTTTCGGATCGGAAGGTCCTGGGTTCGAGCCTCGCGCTCGGCGCATAGTTGATTCCTTGGAAAAGGCTCTTTACTGACGTTCTCTCGCCGTACTCAGGTGTAAAATGAGTACCTGGCCGTTAACATCGTTGTCTTTGTCCGAGAAATTGTAATATCGCCTAACAGGCGGCATGTCCCGTCCTACATGTTAAATGTTGCTGTTGACCAGGGACCCCTTGTAAAGCGCTTTGAGCACATTTAGTGGATATTGTCTATATAAAGCTCAATTATGTTTTTTTTTAGTTGAAGGTTCATATAGCTTTGTTGTCCTTTATCAACAAGCTCGATTTTATGAACACTACAGAGGATATGAATTGATAGCTCTAATTTGTTCACATTTCGTTTTTTTTATAGACCTTTACTCGCATGTATTCGAATTTCAGATGTCGCCGAGTATGCTGATGATGGGAGGGGGGAGGATCTTTTTTTTCATGTACAAGAAGTTTGATTATCTCTACATTGAGTTTGGGAGTCAATTTTATGCCACCATAAACATTTAAACCCACCAATAATGCCTGCTCTTATTGTCATATTTTTATTATCGATCAAAGCAAAAATACCTTTGTAATTCATTTAATTGCAACTACTGATAATCACGGAAGAAATGACATTAATAGAAGGGTTTTGCTTTACATGGTTTAACTATTTTAAAATAAATAAATTAATACACAATAATCATAATTATGTCATAATAATATATAATAATCTCTAATCATAAAATTTGTATAATATTAATAAAACAATTGATCAATAACATAAAATAATATATATTTTATTATTAATTAATATAATAATAATAATAATAATAATAATAATAATAATAATAATAATAATAATAATAATAATAATAATAATAATAATAATAATAATAATATTAATATGATGATATGATGATGTATGATGATGATGATGATGATGATGATGATGATGATGATGATGATGATCATTATCATTATTATTATTGTTATATTATTATTATTATTATTATTATTATTATTATTATTATTATTATATTATATTATTATTATATTATATTATTATTATTATTATTATTATTATTATTATTATTATTATTATTATTATTATTATTATTATTATTATTATTATTATTATTATTATTATTATAATCATCATCATCATCATCTCCATCCCCACTGTCATCCTCCTCTTTTCATGATCATCATAAGCGTTGTTTGTGATCAATTGGGTGATAGTGAAAACGATTTTCTGCCTCCAATATTGTTTCTTTGGGTAAGACACTTGTCAAATTTTCACATTTTCTGAGTTGTGATTATCATATTGCCAAACATTGAAATTTTAATTCTAATTTACGTGTTGGTAGGAATAAATTAATGAAAAGTTGTGAAGTTTATAAATTTAGTGCGATTACTAAATTGCGCATTATAAAGATCATAATTATTTTTCAAAGTGACAATTTGGCGGATGGGAATCAGGGGTGGGGAAAGGGGTGACAGGGTGGCCACTATTGAGGCATAGCCTGACACTGACCAAAAAAATGACGTCAAAATGCCAGTCTTTGGCCACAAAAGAAAAATCGTGAGTTGTATTCAATAGTTCAACCAATGGAACCACTTATTTCCATGAGTACTACCAACGACAACTCACTAGACGGTGCAAAAACCAAATAATGACGTCAAAATGCCAGTCTTTTTGGGTTTCAGTGTCAGGCTATAACTTAAGTTAAGTTAAAGGGTTTAACAGCGCTTGCAACACATTAATGTAATATCAGCGCCAGTAAAAAGGAAGAAAAATGGATAGTGAAAAAGTTCGAGAATTACAATAAAAGCACCCAAGAAAAGGTAAGACAAAGGGGAATTGGTTCAAATAGGAAACAGATTTAGATTCCAAGAGTACACTATCAAAGTACTTAGTTTGAGATCACCTAAATGTCTCACCCAGACACAAGCACAGATCTCCACTAAGAGGAATACACTCAAATGTTTACAAATCATTTTTAACACGTAAACAAAAAATAATACAGGACATAACAGAGATATGATTTACAAGGAAAAAAATATAATCTCCCATATTGTTTTTGTTTTGTTTTTAAGGATTTTACGGCGCTTGCAACACATTAAGGTCATATCAGCGCCAGTAAAAAGGAAGAAAATGGGATAGTAAAAAGTTCTAGAATTGCAATTAAAGTACAAAAGAAAAGGTAAGACAAAGGGGAATTGGTTCAAATAGGGAACAGATGTTGGTTTCAAGAGCACACCGTCAAAGTACTTAGTTTGAGATCACCTAAAAGTCTCATCCAGACACAAGCACAGGTCCCAACTAAGAGGAATACACTCAAATGTTTACCAATCATATAATATAATATGTAAAATAACATAATACAATGCATAAAAGAGAGATGATTTACAAGGAAAAAAATATCATCTCCCAAAACTATAACTATATATTCGACTGTTTCCCTCCCAGCCAAGGAACTCCGGCAAGAGTCAGGACAAAACTAAGTAATCTCATTCCAAGACAGTGACAGGAAACAATTGGAAAACGGGTATGGGGGGATAGAAGACACAGCATGTACCTCCCTGCCCACTATGGGAGGTCAAGATCCCCACCCAGTAATCTCCCATAACTCTAACTATACATTTGACTGTCTCCCTCCCAGCTAGAGTATCCGGCCAGGGCCTGGACAAAACCAAGTAATCTGATTCCAAGACAAAGACAGAAAGCAAGTTGGAAAAGAGATATAGGGGGATAGAAGACCCGGAGGCTATAACTTAACGATGGACACGGTTGAACTCCATTCCCCATTCGGGGAAGGACAACACAAAGTAATCTCATTCCAAGACAAAAACAGAAAGCAAGTTGGAAAACGGATATATGGGTATAGAAGACACAGCAAGTACCTCCCTGCCCACTACCTATGGGAGGTCGGGAACCACACCCAATCATCCGGGGAAATGACAACACCAAGTAATCTCATTCAAAGACAAAGACAGAAATCAAGTTGGAAAACGGATGTATGAGTTTTTTTTGTTTGTTTTTCAGGGTTTTACGGCGCTTACAAAATAAAGGTCGTATCAGCGCCAGTAAAAATAATGAAAATTGGAGAGTAAAAACATTCTAGGTACAATTAAAAGGACTTGAGGAAAAAAATAAGGGGAATGGTACAAATAGGGAACAGGTGTAGATTCCAAGAGCACACTATCAGTGTACTTAAAGTTTGAAATCACCTTAAAGTCTCACCCAGACACCAGCACAAGATCCCACTAAGAGGAATACATTCACATGTTTGCAAATCATATGTTTAAAAAAAAAATAACATTACATAACAGAGAGATGATTTACAAGGAAAAAATTTCATCTCCCCAAACTATAGCTATACTTTTGAATGTTTCCCTCCCAGCTAAGGACTCCGGCCAGGACAAAACTTAGTAATCTCATTCCAAGACAAAGATAGAAAGCAATTGTTGGAAAACTGATACAGGGTGATAGAAGACACAGCATGTACCTCCCTGCCCGCTATGGGAGGTCAGGATCCCCACCCAGTGTTTGCTGATTGAGTCGATCGTCAAACATAGTAGTGTGATTACCATTAGAAGCTGCTGCCGTCCGGGGAAATGACAACACCAAGTAATCTAATTCCAAGACAAAGACAAACAGCAAGATAAATGGGTATAGAAGTAGAAGACACAGTAAACTAAGGCCACAAAATAAACAAGACACGTCAGTTTGGTTAGCAAAGGAGTGAAATTTAATATACATTTGATTAAGAAACATTACAATCCAATCATGGCATAAAGACGCAGAGCTCCTTGAACGTCTGCAGCTTATTGGCGTTGACCACACAACACTCAGAATATCTTGACAAAATAGATAGATAGATGAATAAATACAACGAATCCTCACTGCACACCCCTCCCCACGACCTCCTATAGGGAATGAAATTAGCGGAAGAGTAGCGTCCCTTGATTGGACGTCACCCATAGTCTGTGACGACGTCACCGGCGGAAAAGTTATTAGAGAGAGAACGTCATGTTGGTTGTGCGCATGCGTCTCTCGTCCTCGGAAGCTACTCTTCCGCTAATCTCATTCCCTATTACAACTAACCACGTTAATCTTTAACTTCATGATAAAGTTTGAATTAAACTGTCAAATGATGTAACTACCTCAAGGAGTAATATAGTCTTTCTGGATTTTGTTGGTTTTTGTTTTTTTTGGGGGGTTTTTTTTAGGGGTTTTACGGAGCTTGCAACACTTTAAAGCGCCGGTGAATAGGTAGAGGATATGGGAAAAGTTCTTGATCTAGAGTGAACGTTTGACAAAAGGACAGGTTCAAATAGTGGGCATAAGATTCCTTGAGCAATCTATCAATGTGCCTATTTTCCCCATTACGTAATAAAGACTCATCCACGAACAAGCAAAGGATCACGCTATGAAGAATACACTCAAATGTGTACAAGATACACAATATACTTAAAACTAAAAGCAAAATCTATTATAACAGCACATATCAGAGAGACAATTTACAACAAGGAAGACAGTATATCATCAATTTGGAACAAACAAACAAAAAAAAACAAAAAAGAAAAAAACAAATTTGTTCTTTTTTTTTTTTTTTTGTTCCATTGATAATGGATAAAGTCAACCTTGCTTAGAGTGAGTAGAGTCAACCATTCTTCCTGGTCAGGCAGTGTTGGCTTTATCAGGGTTCCACTGTACTAATATATAGACTAAAAAAAAAAAACATTACAAGGAAATGATTTACCTGGAAAAAAATATCACCTCCCAAAAAAAAATAAAAAGGAACCCCCCCCCCCCCCCCCCCCCCGCCCCACTTCCCCACCGAAAAAAAAAACAAAACAAGACTCATTGTGAATTTGAAACTCAATCTTGCATTAAAAAACATGGTCCTTTTGCAACATCAGGCCGGACAAAACAGATGAAGTACAAAACAGACGAAGTTAGTCATGGCCTCTGAAAAATTAAATGAGCAGCAGCAACAATTGCTTGTTATCCATTAAAGTAATTTCCATCATAACTAATAAAGCAAGCGATCACTGAGAGGAAACAGTTCTAAATACCTTTCCTAAAGGTATATTTTTAAAATGCCTATTGAATGGTTATATATACAATAGTTTTATTACACTGTAAAGATCCAGAGGAACGCTGCGTTATCAAGCATCTCAACAAAAATTAATATATAAAGCAAAGCGACTATTTCAAATAGACAAAACTAAGACTAAAAGTGTCCCAAGAGCAATCTACCAGAAAATGCTAAATAAATGAAAATAAATAAAAATAAAGGCAGATCCAACATTTTCACCTTCCAACTGATTACGTCATAGACTGACACAAATATACGAAGAGATAAAGAGATTTGATTCATTAGCAGGGTAAAATCATCTCACATTTAAAAACGTTGAAGTGGTATTTCTATATGTAAAGAAACGGTAACCCACCAGAATTTCCCATCATCCTCTGTACAGTTAAGTCTCATTTAAGATGGCAAGTGGCACTATATTTGCATCTTGTCATGCACTATGTGGTTTCATTTGTGTGTTTTTCTATAAATAACAATGTGAAATTGAAAGTAAGCTTCAATTTAATATACAAAAAAAAGATAAGATTCATCTTAACAACGCCACTACCACATTATCTCATCTGTCTGTAGTGTTTCATTCATTCTGTTTTGTTGATAATGGGGAAACCCGAAATGTCCATTTTATCTGTTTTCATATATTAAATTGAAGCTTACATTCAATTTCACATTGTTATTTATTTCTTCGAGCTTCGAGCAGCAACATTTACATTTTTGTGTGTTTTTAGGAGTTTGGCAGCATTTGTGACGCTTGGTGGTCATATTAGCAATTTTTAAAATAAGCATAAATAAGAGAGTAAACAGATCAGATTTATTAATCACCAATGCATTTAATACTCATTGTCACAGTAAAGAGGACAGAAGACAAAGAGAGACAAAGGAAGAAAATAAAGTCTTCTATTTTCCGAAAAATAAAAATTAAATAGCCATAAATTGTGAAAAAAATGCATCGATTTTCATTCTGCCAATAGAATACACTATTTTATCCTTCAATAAATGCAGAATTCAAAAGTGCTCTCTTATTATTATTATTATTATTATGTATTATCATTATTTAAATATTACTGAGAATTATAAATTCGTAATTTTCCTTTCAATTTCGTATTTTCGTAATTGGCCATAAAATTTGTCTAAAATTCGTAAGATTCGGCAGTTATGTAGATAATATGCAGTCACCCAACACCCTTAGAAAGAATGACTTCACTATAACAAAGACAGTATTGGACTGGAACCCTCAGGGCAGAAGATCAAGGGGAAGGCCACGGGGAACATGGAGAAGAGTTAAAAGAAGCTGATATACAGAGAAGTGATAAGACATGGAATGAGACAATTCTTAAAAAGGTAGCTCAGGATAGAGAAGGATGGAAACTGTTTGTCTGCGGCCTATACCCTGACCCAGGGTGAAGAAGGCAATGATGACGATGATGATGATGATGATGATGATGATGATGATGATGATGATGACCCAACTCCAGCTTGCTGTATTGCAGAGCGGGCTGGAATTTTGCAGAACAGAATCCAGCGAGTTCTGTAGTCATGTGATGTCTAGGTCCAAATACTGTGAAAAAGTGTAGCCATCGTAAAGTTATAGCCTGACACTGACCAAAAAATGACGTCAAAATGCCAGTCTTTTGCCACAAAATAAAACAAATCGTGAGTTGTATTCAATAGTTCAATCAATGAAATAACTTGTTTCCTTGAGCTCTACTAACAGCAACTCACTAGACACTACACAAACCTAAAAAATGACATCAAACTGCCACTCCTAGAGGGTTCTAGTGTCAGGCTGTATTATGTTAACGATGGCTAAGGTAAAAGTTATTGCACACCAATTTTAATCTCAGAGAATGGGTAGGCATCAAATAAGTAAATAATAATTAATAGTCAATTTAAATCCACATTCTTCTTCACATAGATTTTGCTTGCCAGTAAGAAGGTGACCATACATACATTTTCCAAACACAAGTCAACAGTGAATAAGTATCTGGTTATAGACTATATATTAGATGAAGTACATAAAGAAGCAATGTGTACTGATTGAAATTTACTTATCGAGGGCATCCGTGTAGCAGACCTGCCAACTTGAAAATTGAAAAATTTGTAATTTTTAGTCTCACAGGCATTAAATAACACTTCAAAATCCTTAAAATTATGTTGAGTAGCCTGGCATCAACATTCATTTTCAATAAATTTTAAAGACTTAAGAGATACTCATAAACTTGAAATTGGAGCCAAAATTTGGTAATTCTACAATTTATTTTTTGCAATAGTCGGTGGGTGTAGTAGTGTAGTGTAGGTGCGAAAGAGGTGATTTTGAAAATGGTTTTAAAAGACTGAGGCTTCTGCAATAACACTCGTGTCATGTGTGTTAAGATCACATGACCATTCCCGCCGAATAGCTGTATTATGGTTAGTCTCTGTTGGTCACAAGGGTAGGGAAAGAGGGATCGGGCTTTGATATAAGCTTTAAAAAAAATTTTTTAGCACACATGGTGCTTGCAGGTTAGAGGCCGACATCCTCGTTATATCAATAACACTATCAATGTAATTATAATGATGTGATGAATTGAGCTGGACGACAATCACACAAATGATCTATATGAATGTGATTAGATTAATTTTGTATCTAATCATGGATAATAACATCGCATCAAAAATCAGATTATACTGGACTGTTAATGCACGAACCATTTATTTATTTTACAACCATTTTGTCACAAACAAATGTTTTTAAAAATAAATTTTAATAATGAATTAATTCCTCATTTTTACTGCTCCTTATCACCACTACAGACTACACACTACATCACATGAAAGAGAGCTAGAGGAAGACAAAGAATGACTTATCTAAATAACTTAAGAATGCCAAATGTGACTTATAAAGCAACACAGATTTCATGCGCACTGCAGAGGATCGTGATTCGTGGAGACAGTTGATGGGCAACGTACTCAAGAGTACAAGCCACAATGGATGATGATGATGATCACCACTACAACCAGGATCCAGTCTAGAAAACAAGTATAAAAGTTTCAGCAAAAATTATTTGCATAAAGTAAAGCGAGTTGATCTCTCCTGGATTGCACATATATTTTTTTTCACACCAATACGGTATCTGTTTTTCTACTAGATGGGTTAGTAAAATACTCGTGTTTTCTCTATCCAAACAACCTCAGAAAACCCGCAGGAATGCACACTCAAGTTTGTTCAGTACAAAGACAAAAATTCATGATTACAGCTAAGATGTCGAAATTCACTTTTTATCACTGCAGCATCGTATTAACTCTCTTATTTGAAATGCTGAAAGCATTAATGGGACTATTTATCTTAAATATGTTTTATTTTATGATTAAATCATAAAATAAACATATTTATGATAAATATTCTCAGAAATTAAACACATAGAAAATTCTCTACCATCCCGACTTTAAATTTCAATATCCCATGAACTCATTAATATAAAATGATGAAATAAACTGCAAAATGTTCAGAAAACACTGACTGCTACATTACAAAACATAAATAATCTGAAAACGAGTACAATTTTGACCATTTCTGATGGTTTTTCTGGGTCATCAGACAATTGCAGCCTTGCAATCAGTGTACAACCTAAATGAAGGGGTTTGGTTAGAACTGGTCCCCTTTATTGTTGTTTAAAAAAACAAAACCGAATATTTGAGTAATGTTAATCGCATGCCTCATACGCCTAAAATAATTATGGCTATACTTTTGAGTTTAATAGACCATATTCCTTACCAATTGCATGTTTATCAAACAAAATTATTTTGTCATAAACCTGCATTTCATCACATTAATGTGTACAATTTTGTCATCAAATCAATCCGTTCATATATCATGAAAAGTCTTAAGCTTCATCTTTCCTACACTGCTGTTTTAGGATGTATGCCTTATAAAAACCTTTAAAAAAAAACAAAAACAAAGTGACAACTTCTCTGAATGCTTGGGAAAATAAACTTGATCTCGATTTCTCCAAACAGTTTCCGTTCTCAAGATTTTTTGGGTTATTTGCGAGAGTGTCTGTGTGAATGATGAATGTGTATGCATTTTTTTTTTTAGTTTTCTTTTGCCAGTGCTTTGGCAGTCTGTCTTTTATTTCAAACTTTCTGTTAGACTTATATATCTTGAGTTTGTGCTATCCTGTCTTTCAACCTCTGTTCCCATCTTGAGACTTTGACTTTGTTATTTAGGTTTACTTCTGTTCTCTCTTTGATAGTGCAGCGCAAAGTGCAAAAGTGAACGCGCCATGGAGTATTCGCGATAGCAGCACTTTTTGATAAAATCTGTCTTTGTCAACAATATGCCTAAAAAACGCTAGGAATTCCCTCCCATTTACTTTTGCATCGACCTCGCATCTGTAACCCATCAGCTACTAAAGACTAGCCGACCATTCAGAGAAATAGAGTTCAAGTTTATTTTCCTGAGCGTTCTGAGAAATAGAGCCGGCCAAAAAAAATAATAACAAACTGAGATGACCTCAGCGTACTTGATTGACAGTGAAGATATCCGAGAAACTGGATTATGAGCCTGAGCTTTTCAAGACATGAGCCCCATCCTCATATTCATAATTTTACAATTAATTGCAGCACCCAATAGCAGCAGTAACAATAACAAAAGGAACATCATCCGTTCACTGGCCTATAACCCTGTTGCAACTAATCATAGACATGAGGTCAACTTGAGGGCAAGGTCAGGTTCAAGGCCAGAGGTCACCTGGTCAAATTCTGTGGGAAAGTTTTGCTTGACACTTTTGACAAACTCCACGAGCTGGGCCTGGGTTTCTGGAAAGACAAGTTTATATATTTACACACATTATTTTGGTCCAGTAATCTACTTAATCTACTCTATAGGTTTATCACATTACAAGCTTAAGTTATGAAAACAGTTACGGTAAACCTTGCTTAACCCTCCCTCTACTTACCAATTACAGGAAAATCATCACATTCGTTACGATACAGTCAACATTTTTCTCCTTCTGAATTCTTTTGTACATCCAAATTTTTAAAGAAAAAATGTTGGTAAAAAATAAACACTTTCATGAAGACTAGAGCTCGGTTTGATAAAACAAAAATTGTGAATGGTGAGAGCTTATTGCTTTTTGTGTTGGTTGGAAGTGAAGTTATGGAGAAAACCCTGAAAACGACTGGTAAGGAGAAAGTTAATAAAAACGATTTTTCTGGTCCCAATGGAGAATTAAAGAAGCTGATACACAGAGAAGTGATAAGACATGAAATGAGATAAAAAAGTTAGCTCAGGATAGAGAAGGATGGAAACTGTTTGTCTGTGGCCTATACCCTGACCCAGAGTGAAAAAGGTAATGACGATGAAGGAATTTATCTTAGAATTAGAAGGTCTCCACTCAATCATTCCCTTCAAATGCATTCCTTACCAAACATATCTGGGAAGTTTAAAATAAAAAAAACATTTGACGAGTTAGTTGAGATTCATCTGAATCGATGAATATGGGAAGTAGAAGATTTCTGGTCAAAAAATAGTCAAGGCGTTTTGTCAGTGTACTTACCAGGCTTCACTTCTTCCGTGTTCAACGCTACAGCAGACACTTGCAGGATTTTGGGGATGAGAGGAACAATCTGGGACGAAAATGACAGATTTGAATGTAACTTTTGAAAATGGCATTGAGCCAAAATAGACATCATTCAACTTTTACATATATATAAATAAATTTTAAAAATTTAAAAAAAATATATTTAAAAATCTGTATGAGAATGTAGAGGTGAATACACTAACTGGTCAACTACATGTTTGCCTTTCAGAGATATAATAATATATAAACAGATATACTATTGTATAAAATAATAATTGAGTCAATACAAATATTTTTCTGCAGTACCCCAGAGTAATTCTACTTGTTCAATTGTTTTTCAGTGTGAACTTTTGTCCTAATAAAGCAGATCTCACAGGAATAAAATGAATAATGATAATGATGATAATAATAATAATAATAATAATAATAATAATAATAATAATAATAATAATAATAATAATAATAATAAATAGTAATAATAATGATAATAGTAATAATAGTAGTAGTAATAATAATAATAATAATAATAATAATAATAATAATAATAATAATAATAATAATAATAATAATAATAATAATAAATAATAATAATAATATAATAAATAATAATATCAATAATAGTAATAATAATAGTAATAATCTTTCAGAACGATTTGGTCCATGGAGCCAAAGTTTATCTCGGTTTCTATAGCATGAAACGGACAATAGCAATTGGTTGCCATCCTTTGAATAGGACTCTAGCCTACTTCAAAGGAGGTTAGGAGGAGGAGGAGGAGGAGGAAGAGGAGGAGGAGGAGGTTTGTTTTTGTTTTTAAGGATTTTACGGCGCTTGCAACACATTTCGGTTATATCAGCGCCAGTAAAAAGGAAGAAAATGGGATAGTAAAAAGGTCTAGAATGACAATTAAAGCACCCAAGAAAAAGTAAGACAAAGGGGAATTGAGAACAAATAGGGATCAGATGTAGATTCCAAGAGCATACCACCAATGTACTTAGTTTGAAATCACCTACAAGTCTCATCCAGACACAAGCACAAAATCCAACAAAGAGGAACACACTCAAATGCTTACATTATACATTCAAAATAAAAATAATAATACATAACAGAGAGATGATTTACAAGGAAAAAAATACCATCTCCCAAAACAATAACTATGCATTTGACTGTTTCCCTCCCAGCTAGGATTCCGGCCAGTGCCAGGACAAAACCAAGTAATCTCATTCCGAGACAAAGACAGAAAGCATGTTGGATAACAGATATAAGGGGATAGAAGACACAGTATGTACCTCCCTGCCCGCTATGGGAGGTCAGGGGAGGAGGAGGAGGAAGAGGAGATGGTGGTGAAAGAGGAAGGACTTACCTCTTGATTCTTGTCAGCATAAAGCTTAAACAGACAGGCAAACACTGTTCCGTATTCTTCTAGATCTTCTTTCAAAGGAAGCAAGTGCATCACAGCAGGTATAACCTGTGAATTTAAAATAATAATTTTTTTAAAAAGGTAAAGGAGGGAATCAAGCAAAGTAAAAATCTGGAAAAATGTATTTGGTACGGTGAATGTTAAAAGTAAAAGTAGATAGTAAACTATATGTTAAAAAAATAAATAAATAAAATAAAATTTTCAATGACCTTTGCAAAGCACACCATAAGATCGTAAAAGCTCAGCCTATGTGATAATCTAGATGATGACGATGATGATGATGAGGAGGAGGAGGAGAAGGATGATGATGTGATGATGATGATGATGATAAGCATAATGATAATGACGACGATAATCATAAATATAATGATTCTAAACAGTGCTCACTCACCTGAGCCACGGGGACATTGGGCTGACTGTGCCACAACATACGACAAACAGCAGCACAAACGTTGTCTTGAACTCGAGGGTTGGTCTCCTTGCTAATGACTTGGAATAATAACTGAAGGATGCTGGAATAGTACCTGGGAAAAAAAAAATTTAAAAATTAAAAGTACGAAATATGATCATATCAAGAATAGCTTTCGAGGACGGCTACTCTATTCACTAAATTGTCATGCAGAAATAAGTGTTTTGTTTTTGTTTTTAAAGGTTTTACAGCGCTTGCAACATATTTAGGTCATATCCGCACCAGTAAAAAGGAAGAAATTGGATAGTAAAAATATTCTAGATGTACAATTAAAAGGACTTGAGGAAAAAGTAAGACAAAGGGGAAATGGTTCAAATAGGGAACAGATGTAGATTCCAAGAGCACACAATCAGTGTACTTAGTTTGAGATCACCAAAAGTCTCACCCAGACACAAGCTCAGGCCCCCACAAAGAGGAATACACTCAAATGTTTACAAATCATATGTTAAAAATAAAAAAAATAACATGACATAACAGAGAGATGATTAACAAGGAAAAAAATTTTCAACTTCCAAAACTATAACTAACTATACATTCAACTGTTTACCTCCCAGCCAAGGACTCTGGCCAGGGTCAGGACAAAACCAAGTAATCACATTTCATGACACAGATAGAAGCAATTGGAAAACAGACACAGGGGGATAGAAGGCACAACAAGTACCTCCCTGCCCTGAAATAAGAATGTACAGAGAATGGCAAAATAAAAAAAAAATTTAATTCAATAAAATTCAACAGTGTTTCAAATCCCCTCCCTCCATACTACCTCTTGCAAATGTATGTATGTATGAGTTGCATTGTACATAAGTGCCTATAAGGTGCTATGCTACATCAGCATAAAAGTGTCACAGTGTCAGGGAATTCACATATTGGGACCAAGCACGTCTGTTCCTGGCTAGAGTCACAATTTCGTCAATGGGCATAGAATCCAGCCCATGTAGTAGAGTGCCGGCTGGTCTAGTTGTCGAGCTCTTCAAGTAGGTAATAAAAGTTTGACGCAGGAGACGGTCTGCGTCCATGCGGAAGATATGCCCCACAAAGCGGAGCCTGCGTCTCATCACTGTAGCTACCAGGTCGGATTTTGGGCATTTTGCGGTTTGTAGTCCTCTCCCGTAATGATGGAAAGGCATCGGCTGTTCTTGCACATGAGTATATCCTGATCCCTTTGCGTGTGAAGCGAGTGCTCTACCAACTGAGCTATTGGTAACCCCCCCCCCCCCCTACTTCAGAAACATTTGGCCCCTGAAGCCGAAGTTTATCCTGGATTCTATCTATAGCGTGAAATAGACAATAAATAGCAATTGCTTGCTACCCTTTTGATCAGACACTAGTGTCAATCGCAAAGTCCTTTCTGCCAGATCTAACAGACCCAGCTACCCAACCACTGCTGGATGGACAGGAGGGGGGGGGGGGGGGGGTCAGAAAAAATCTCGAATGCACCCAGGATCAATCTTGGTCCCTTAGTGACATGAGTATAATATGATACACATAATGTTCTACCCAACAGGTGGCAAAGAACCATTTATTGATCCCATGAATATTCAAGTAAACGGACTAACACAGCATGAGTATTGGTGTTGATGATCAGTTGGAAAGAAAAGGAAAAAAAAAGACTCTGATTAATTAAGTCACTACCCTTCACTTAAAACTGATGTAGTGTAGTTCAATTTGTGATCATATCTATTTCCAACCAAAATAAAATAATACTATTTTAACCAATTTTCCTCTGAAATATTTGTTTGTTTGTTTTTTAAATAAGAAAATCAGACTGCAGTACGCTTCAACAGTCATGACGTCACTTCCCTCGTAATGACGCATGGTAACTTAGTAACTGGCTCTAAACTATCGGAACAATGGCGGACGCCATCATGAAATATTTCTCCAACAAGCATAAAAGCGTATCCAGAGGAGAAAAACATTATAAATATGATCATGTTTTGACTTTTACACATTCTGATCACAAAAAATAAGTTCTAGCCAGCATGAAGAATAAAAAGTAATGATTTTCTTTGTTTAGAACCAAGATGGCCGCCGTTGCCGAGCGGCGTGACATCAGACTAGTGAATCCAATTTCTGGCCTTTAAAAATTCTGTACCACCTTTTTAAATCTGTGTAAGTGGGAGGTCTGAAACTGGTGGCTGATCTCAGTATTGACCTTGACATTGTAATCAGACTTGTCTACCAACTACTACGAAAAATTAGTAGAATTACCAAATTTTGGCTTCAATACCAGAACTTTCTGTTTAAGTCATTAGAACTTTAAAATGAGAGTTGATGCCAGACTACTTTTTGTTTGTTTGTTTGTTGCTTTAGGTCTCTTCCAACACAATTGAGGTTATATGAGAGACCGCTGAAACAAAAAAAACAAGCAATCTAACAAAAATAGTACAAATGTAAATCAAAATCATAACCTAAAGATATCATAAGCTAAATTATAAATAACCAATAACAAACAGGCAGAAGATTTACAGAAAAAAAAATATCCCCTGTCAAAAATACAATCACAAACCAAAGAAGCAGGATAGGCTAGTAAAGAGAAGAAGAAACGACATCACTATCGAATCGTACACCCATGCGAACATCATAGGTATATGATTCAAGGGTGATGCTCCCATCCAACCACCCGCATGCCAGACTACAAAATTTAAAGATTTTTAAAGTGTTACATAAATTGTGATGATAAATTATTGATTTATAAAGTTAACTACAAGCAAGTACTACTTTTATCGCCTAAAAACTAAGAATTTTTCAATTTTTAACTAGGCAGGTCTGATGATAATGAAACGTGATCATTGTTTGTTTTGTTTTGTTTTTAAGGGTGTTACGGCGCTTGCAACACATTAAAGTCATATCAGCGCCAGTAAAAAGGAAGAAAATGGGATAGTAAAAAGTTCTAGAATTACAATTAAAGCATAAAAGAAAAGGTAAGACAAAGGGGAATTGGTTCAAATAGGGAACTGATGTAGATTCCAAGAGCACACCGTCAAAGTACTTAGTTTGAGATCACCTAAAAGTCTCATCCAGACACAAGCACAGGTCCCAACTAAGAGGAATACACTCAAATGTTTACCAATCATATAATATAATATGTAAACTAAACATAATACAATGCATAATAGAGAGATGATTTACAAGGAAAAAAATATCATCTCCCAAAACTATAACTATACATTCGACTGTTTCCCTCCCAGCCCAGGAACTCCGGCAAGGATCAGGACAAAACTTAAGTAATCTCATTCCAAGACAATGACAGGAAACAATTGGAAAACGGGTATGGGGGGGATAGAAGACACAGCATGTACCTCCCTGCCCACTATGGGAGGTTAGGATCCCAACCCAGAAACGTGATCATTGACATACCCCAGCATGACTTTGCCTCCATTGACAGCCAAAACACCCAGGGCATAAATGGCATTACTCCGAACTTCCTCATCCTCGTCGCCAGCCATTTTTGTAAAGGCTGGATACAATGTGGTGACGAACTGGGCCCCTACGACAGCTCCACACGCGTCAATCACCTCTGCTAGTGTCCCTACTGCAAATGATTTCTCTGCTGTGGACGACGTCTCTTTCTATTAGAGATGGAGAAAAAATATTTCATTTTTTAAAAAAAATGATTAAAACAAAAACAATAATTTCTCTGGCTGTCAATTAATTTTCATTTTTAATAGTTGTAAAATACTGCTTGTGTCTATCATTTATTGGAAAGAAAAATTTTGCAGTTGGAAATGAAGTTATACAGTTATGTCCCTTCTCAAATGATGGTGACCGGAGTTCCTTCTCCCTACAGAGGTTGAATATCATGGAATGCCATTCTTCATGCTCAAGGGCCATTACCAAGCATGATATCATCTCAAATGATATTTGTTTATAAAAAGAGAGAAAAAGTGAAGAGTTCCTACAAGCATCTGTCACAAATTTTATATAAAAAATTTGAAGTTAATACATCTAAAATCTCAAATTTGGGTATCACACAATGACAGACAAAGCAGAGAGAAATATTTAATCAAAAAATAAATAAAATTTGTCGTCCTTAAGCAGAGATCAAACACAAAAAGATTAAATAAATGTATACATTTCCTTGCTCTTAAAAAATATCCTACAGTCGATTTTTTTTTTTTCAACAGTCGATTTTTTTCTCTCAAAAATTGCCACTTTGAACTGGATACCCTAAGACTTTTCATCAAATCCTAAAATATAAGAATAAACAGTAATAACCAGTTACTCACCAGTCGTTTCATGAGGTCTGTAACAAATGACGTGAAGAATGGAAGGAAACGATTGCCACCCATGAGTCTAGCCATCACGGGAAGAACGTCTCCAGCAGATTCAATCAACATGCTATCAAACTCTGCCTCGTTCTCTTCCTCTTCTTCTTCCTCTTGGTCTTGGCAAGCCATCTGAAACATTTGAATATAGCGATAGATCACATTCATTGGTTTTAACTTTTTCTTGAAAACATGGCAATTCTAAAAAGCATCGCTTAGCCTTGGCAATGTATCCACCATGAATATAAACGGCTCATGAGCTATGCGTAGCGCTGTGGAACATTCCTAATTACTTTACGGTCATTCGACTACGATTCATAAATTCTTTCTTTCTTTCATTTCTTAAAATATTTGAATTTAACGAATTGACTGATTTCAGTTAATTGACTGAGAATTTACAGGTTTATGTTTGTTATCATCATCATAATCATTATTATTACTATTATTAATACTGCTTGTTAAAAATCTACAAAAATAAACTCTATGATCACAAAATTTGCAGCTTCTTTTTCACCAACCTCAGTTTCATAAAAGAAATTACATTCATTTTGCTTTTTGATCGCAGCACATATCTATCTATCTATCACAATTGAAATACTACCACATCTGTGATAAAAATCGTTACCTTGTGAGCAAAAATGTCTTTCATGACGGTGAGAATGGCATCTGTGGCCCCAGAAATCGCAAGGACCGGTGCTCCAATTTTTTCTAGCATTTCTTGTATGGAGTCCACACCAGTCATCACCACTGTGCGGTCTAAATCGGTTTGGATAATCTCCAAGTATTTTGGTATGACCCCCCGAATCATGGCATGCAACACTGCAAGGAGGAAGAAAATAATAAAAGAAATTAAACTGTAGCTAAAAATATCACTTAAAGAAATTTGCAGGAAGGTATATTGCTTGCCCATCATGCATTGACCGTTTTGGCTAGAGTTCTTTGGGGAAAAAAATTGTCATAAATCATCTCCTGACTCTATCCTTGCATTCATCTAGCTCAATTTAAGTGTGACACATATGGTTCTTGCTTGAGTAGCAGAATTGCCATTTATACCAATTTTATCTGTATAAACAGAATTTGGGAAAGTGAATTTGGCCAGATTCTGATTTGTTTCTACTATATTTAGATTTTTAGCTCAATGATTTGCTGTAAAATTGATGAAAATACAATTATTCCTTTACTCACAAGGGGATCTATTCTTATGACAAATAGATTTACCATGAAATCAATAATCTGTGCTCATAATCACATTGGTTATAAGGGGCAGTGCTGATGGTGACAAAAAGTGAAAAAGGAAAATGTTGAACGATTGCCTTTAAGCCCTATTTTTACTGCACTAAACCCCACTTTTAGAGCAATTGAGATGATAAGACTATCATTGATACTCTAGCTAACTTCTGGAGAGTGGGAAACTGCACCTGTGTGTTCCACCACACATCAACTCTCTCATTGCTAGCACATTGTTTGGAGAAAATGTAATTTTTAAAAGGAGGAAATTCCTCCTCTGGACTCCAAAATCGCGGATTTCCGCGGATCCGAGGAAAACAATCAGCACTGAAGGGGGTTGGCAACAAGCGTTTTTTGTTGTTGTAAAATTAACTCTTTATAACTCTAAAACCAAAATGTCATGTGTCCTGATTGACTGGCAAAAATCATCAACAAATAAAGTTAAATCTACTGCATTCGACCCTTTCATATGTGACCCCTCGTCTCAAAACGGTATTAAGTCGGGATGATTAAGATGCTGAAAATGGAATTTGTAGCCAGAAATATCATGCTTACGTTGAGTGTATATGTTTTATAGAGAAGGAATATCATATTTTACTGTGCTAAATACCAACGTTTCATATTTTTGACCAGTTTAACTATAATTTGACTTTTTAGCACCTGGTCCATCCCGACATAATACCGTTTTGAAACGAGGGGTCACATATGAGTTTGACATAATATCCCAACATCTTACTTTCCTCAGCCTCTGTAGCTTGTGTCTCTTTGTAAGTTGTGTGCACGCACAGACAAAACTGCCCCACGGCTGTCATAGCTCCCTTCTTGATGCCTGGGGCAGGGTACTCAATCAAACTTAACACCTCTGTATAACTTGTCTGTAGATATGGCATGAATGCCGACCTTTAAAAAAAATATATCAAACAGCTGATTTTAAGAAAATAGATTATATATTAATGAAGAAGTAATAGAGCAAGCTGAAACTAAAAGGTTATTAATTCGTACAATATTAAAAAGACAAATGCAATTTTTAGGGCACCTAAATCCTAATAAATGTATTGAACATCTTGCTCTCACAGGAAAGATAAAAGGTAAAAAGAGTAAAGGTAGACCAAGAAAAACATATTTGAATAGTTTGAACAGCTGGGTGACAAAGAAAGAGAAGAGTAATATTAGTTTTCTGAGGTTATCTGATCAGAGAGATGAATGGCGTACCATGATCACTGATGTCTGGCACAGACTTGGTACTCGAAGAAAAAGAAGAATATATATCCCAAAAGGTTGTTAAGAAATTAAAATAAAGAAAATTTTATCATGACAAACATTTAAAAATTTAAAAATTTTAAACACAAGGCAGAACAAAACAAAGAAAAAATATCAAACAAAGAAAAAAAACTATGAGTAAACGACAAAGACTGATTTATTTTGTCTATATAACTTGTGATAGTAACAATGCCATAAAATTAATTATAAAGCCTCCGTATAAAATGAAGAAATGAAAATTAACAAATGTAAGATTATTTTCAACTAATCTAAGTCTTTCCCACTTACCCTGTGTTGACTGCTAATTCACCTAAACAACAGCAAGCATCTTCCTTCTCATCCAAATAAGCATTCTCTACGCTGATCCTGTTGATAGACAGTTTAATGTATGTTAAAAGTCATAAACACTTGATTTACAACAAGATATGAAGTGAGTAGAAAAGTGCCTGAAGAGAATAGAGAATAAAAAATTTTTTCGCGGCGGTGGTGGGGTTTGAACCTGCGACCTTATTGGTACGACAACTCCGCCTGGCAGGTGAGAGCGTGGCTCTACCGTGTGAGCTATCCACGAACACATAAAATATTCGTTTCAAACCCAAAGTCATTTCTAGATCCCTCTCTCACCCACTTCTTGAGATCGCCGATTCGTTCGCCACCATCGCGAAGTAATTTTGACCAGCAGTTAAGCTTAATAGCCAATATTCTCATCACAAACATATAACATAGAAACGATTGAGACATTGAGTATGCTCCGGTGTATGGGGTGAATTTTTAATTCAGAAAAGTGAGTGGAGCAGGCACTTATGTTGGTAACAACAAGATATGAAGTGAGTAGAAAAGTGCCTGAAGACAATAGAGAATAAAAATTTTTAAGTGCCTGCTCCACTCACTTTTCTGAATTAAAAACACTTGATTTACATTAACAAGGTGAAATTCTGTTCATGTCTTGTAAGGCTCATCATCATCCATCGTGGCTTGCGCTCTTGAGCACGTTGCCGGTCAACTGTCTCCACGAATCACTATCCTCAGCGGTGCGCATGAAACCTGTGTTACTTTTAAAGTCACATTTGGCCATTCCTAGGTTATTTAGATAAGTCATTCTTTGTCTTCCTCTAGCTCTCTTTCCTTCGATCATCCCAGATGTTACCAACTTTTCTATTCCGTCTCTTCTCCACACATGTCCCAGAAACCGTAACTGCCTCTTTCTGCTGTTAACGATCAATATTCTTCCCTTTCTCACCTTCTCCAACAATTCCTCGTTCGTACACCTGTCTGTCCATGATACCCTCAACATTCTTCTATATACCCACATCTCAAATGCCTCTAACCTCCTCGTACATTCTTTGTCAAGTGTCCAAGGCTACAAAGTAAATAAAAATCCTACACTCAATTCAATTTCTCTGCAAATAAGATGTTCCCATATCCCAAAATGATGGCAGCTACTATAGAAACCTTTGTCACATCTATTGCCTTTTTGGAAAACGAACTCTGTTGTAATGCCAAAACAAATATTTTTGGTACTTGCTTACCCTTCAATCTTGTAGTCTGTTTCTTCATCATCAGCCTCAATGTCGTTCTCTCCATCTCTGAAATCTTCTTCATTAAAAACCATCACAGAATCACTTTCATCTTTATAGTGAGCCTAAAAAAAACAAAAAACCATTGCAGTTACCATAAACTATCAGAGGTTATTAGTACATGAAAATCTTGAGTGTAGTTACAGTTATACGTGCTTTACCATAACATTTGTTTATTTTCAAAAGTTTAACAGTGCTTGCAGCAATTTAAGGAAATAACCCTAGGCCTGCAACAAGCAAAGATGAATGAATTACATCTCCTTTTCTAATATCCTTATTAAAACATGTTTTCCCCAATTTTTTTTTAAAATCTTAGTTTAAAAATCCAAATTTGGCAAAAATTCTTTACAAAAATCCAAATTGAATCACAGAAGGTACATTAACATTATTCTTAAAATCACATGACTTTTCAGCTGTCAAAGCACTATATCTTTGGCCAATGCAGCCAGACAGTCTTTTATGTGGCTAAGCAGTATGACAGTCGCCTTCGGACCGGGAGGTCAAGGCCACTTTACTCACATTCTCTGACCGTAATAAGGTGTCAAAATGAGTGCCCGGTCGTTAATGGGGTTGTTTCTGTTGTTAAAAAAATGTATACGCCTAACAGGCGTCATGTCTCGTCCTACATGTTAAGTGTTGCTGTTGGCTAAGGACCCATTGTTAAGCTATATAGATGCTCTATTTTTGTTTTTTTTGTTTTTTGTTGTTTTTTTTTTTTTTTCTTATGAAAAGAATTCTGAATATATGATGAACTGCGTTTTTTACTTAAAATGTTAATGGAGACCACCTACCTTTACACCCTCTGTAGATGTGACAGACTTTAACATGAAGTCAACAATTCTCTGTAAGTATTCTGCCATATCTGCCTTAAGTACAGTAGCAATAGCACTGAAGAGAGCATAGCTGTTAAAAAGAAGAAAAAATGCGAATATTTAAAAATAAGAACCCAAACTTAGAAATTTTGAACACATATAAAAAGGTTCAAAATAAAAAACGAAAATGAAAAAAATGATAAGGTTTTCCTCTGGAGATGATAATTTTTTTTTTTTTAATGTCAAAAATAAAAAAATAAAAAAGGTATAAACCTAAAATTTCTTTCTTTGAACTGTCACTTTGATATGTTTTACAATTGATATAAATAAATAATAAAATAAAATTCCCTTTATTCATCCCCAAAGGGGAAATTTGTCTTTAGGGTCTATTCCAAGGGAAGGCTGGAATAACCCAGGCGTCAGCCGCAGAGCAGCGCCGCAAAGTGAGCTAAGGAGAGGTGACTTGCTCAAGGCCACACAACGCAGCGGCGGTGATTGAACTCGGTACCTTTCGGGCAGGAAGCAAAGACCGTACCTCTGAGCCACGCTGGCCCATATTGTATACTCCAGATTGGTATCATACCCATTTCTTACAAAATCAACAATGTTATAAACAATTTTTTTCTTCTAAAACCTTAGTTGATATGGCCAAATCTGAATGATAGAAAAAAATTGACTCATTTCAGCTCCAAATAAAAAAATAAAAGTAAGTGGCATGTCTTATAAGGGGCAGCACAGCTCAGCGGTACGGTCTTTGCTTTGTAAGCGAGTTCAATCACCCGCCGCTGCGCTGTGTTGCCTTGAGCAAGTCACCTCCCCTAGCTCACTTTGCGGCGCTGCTCTGCGGCTGACGTCTGGGTTATTCCAGTCTTTCCTTGGAATAGACCCTAAAGACAAATTTCCCCTTGGGGATGAATAAAGTGAAAGTGAATTTTTAAATTTTTTTTATACAGTGAGACTTACAATCAATGAGATATGAATATGCATGTAGCTACAGGGTTTTATACATACACCAACTCCAAAACTTAGGTTCACACTTACACACATCTACGAAGATCAGGATCTTCAGATGCCTGAAGAAGGTTCAGGCCCCATTCAATGCATTCCTTGGACAGGGGTCTGAAAGTATCTTCTCCTATATTCCGAGCGAATACAGCCAAAGTGTCTGGAGAGTAATAAAATTACAGAACCTAGTCCCATTGCCTTCCATTCCCAATTCTATAATTAAAGAACTTGACATGAGTGAAGCAAGCCTTTCAGAAATTGCATGACAAAGAGAAACAACCTAAACATAATATTCATATCATTTTTTCTTAACTATTTCTTTAAGAGGAATACAAAGAGCTAAACAACAATGAATATAACAGCTTCAAAAAAAGAACCAAATACCAACAATGGAATGTGTCGTCTATCTTGAATTTAGTAACGTATTTATGTCTTTATTGTGTTTTGTTGTTGGCTGAAGAAGGGTTTGGAGCCTGAAACGTTCCGTGTTTGGTATTTGGTTCTTTTTTTTTTTAAGCTGTTATATTCATTTTTGTTTAGTACTTTTTACAATCCAAAGCTTCTAGCAGTCTAGTAGTATCAAGAGGAATACAGAACACAATTGATGTATCATAATAAATCATACAGAATTAGAAAATAGTAAGATAGAACTAAAGCCTATCTTAAACCTGCTAAGTGCAAATCTGTAATTTAGAAGTATAGAAATAGTAGCTACTGTAACTTTTCCCAAGTTAAATAAGGGGGAAAAAAAATCCATTTTAAAGTATTGGCCTCCGCTGGCACTTCTAATCTTTTGCTTGGTTGCCATTTAATGACAAAACCCTGTATAATTGGAAAGGACAAAGAAAAAATATCTATCTAGAGAGGTATAAGGCAATGGAAAACGACAAAAGTAGCACTAGTTGCAAACATGATGGCATAGGCCACAAAAAAAAAAAAAAAAAAAACTAGTATAGAAGGAGAAGAAGAAGACTTGGAACAGTAACTCCATTTACTTCTTGTTGAAAATGGTAAGTACTCAAAACAATTTTTTTTCTAAATTTTTAAACGGTAAATATTGAATTGTAAGCTTCAATTTATTAGACAAAGACAGATACTGTGGACGTTTCGGGTTTCCCCTTTATCAACAAAACAGGATAAATGAGAAAACTACAGATGAATGAGATAATGTGATTGTGAAAGTCTTAATCACAATATCTCATTCGTCTGTAGTATTTCATTCATCCTGTTTTGTTTACAATTCAATATTTATCAGGGTTTTTTCCTTTGAGCTTCAAGCAGTAACATTTTTACTTAATTTCTAAAAAAATATTACTATAAAACAATAGATTATATACTTACCTATCGTAGCCAGCTGGAGCTTCTTCATATGTTCTTCTTCTGATGCTGACACAAGGTAGACTTTGAACAATGCCAGGACATCATTAAAATACGGTTTGATCTTGTCTTTGGCCGCACTCGCTGTTGAAAAAGTGGAAAAATCAACCTCAAGACACTGACAATCTTTTCATGAAAAGAAATAATTAAAACCTTATCTTTATCTAACTCCATTTATGGATTAAACATATCCAGGTAAATTCAATTATACTTCAACCTGACACCATATCTTATCTTAACGTTTTCACTGGGAAAGCGGAACAATGTGATCTAGGGATGTAACTGCACTTTTGGTGAAAATGATTATGTCCATAGTTTTTTGGGGTTTTACTTAGGGGGAGAGGGGTGTTTGTCCTACAGATGGAAAGTCTATCAAAATGAATTAAATAAGGAATTATTAGCTTGGACAAAGTAAAGAAAATAAACTTAAAAAGTGAAATATCACCATTATAGGGAATGAGATTAGCCGAAGAGTAGCATCCCTTGATTGGACGTCACCCATAGTCTGTGATGTCACCGGTGGAAAAGTTATTAGAGAGAGAACGTCATGTTGGTTGTGCGCATGCGTCTCTCGTCCTCGCGGAAGCTATGGGTGACGTCTAATCAAGGGACGCTACTTTTCCGCTAATCTCATTCCCTATTATTACTCACCAGCTGCACCAATAGCACTGATGGCTAACTCTTTGGGTTTGTATTGTTGGCAATTGACAAGAACATTGAGCAAGTATTCCATCAGCTGGGGCAAGTACGGCATGATACCTTCACCTGAAATCATAAAGTAAAGCCAAAATAATTACATAAAAATTATAAATTGCATGTTTGTATTGAAAACGTTTATTGATAGGTTTGTTCTAATTGGAAATGATATAAAGAGTTTATTATTAAGTATATGTATAGTGCATTCCACAGTTTCAGCAAATCTCAACAGGTTTCACAAAGCTTCATTTATCCCCAGATATTTGCAATGTGAAGGAGCAAGATTCAGTAGTATGGTCTCCACTTTGTAGCAGCCAGACACCTAGTTCGTGTGTCATATCCGTAATGCATGTTCTTGAAGAAGTCACTTTACCCTCACTCTTTTGTTCTCAATCACATGCAACCCAGAGTGGTTCATATCACTCAAAAATAATTTTTCTTTTAGGGAGTTTTATTGTTTTTGTTCTTAAGGGTTTTACAGCGCTTGCAACACATGTTGGTGATATCAGCGCCAGTAAAAAGGAAGAAAATGGGAGAGTAAAGACATTCTAAATGTACAATTAAAGGGACTAGAAGCAAAAGTAAGATAAGGGGAATGGTACAAATAGGGAACAGATGTAGATTCCAAGAGCACACAATCAGTGTACTTAGTTTGAGATTACTTAAATGTCTCATCCTGACACCAGCACAAGTCCCCACTAAGTGGAATACACTCAAATGTTTACAAATCATATGTTAAGAATAAAATTTAAAAAAACAGTAAATAACAGAGAGATGATTTACAAGGAAAAAAATATCAACTCCCAAAACTAACTATATATTTGACAATTTCCCTCTCAGCCAGGGTATCCGGCCAGGGCCAGGACAAAACCAAGTAATCTCATTCCAAGACAAAGACTGAAAGCAAGTTGGAAAACAGATATAGGGGGATAAAAGACATAGTAAGTACCTCCCTGCCCACTATGGGAGGTCAGGAACCCCGCCCAGCTTTTAGTGAGTAATAAAAAGGATACCAAAAAGAAGAGAAAAAAAGTACTTATGAACTCAATTAATGGTGATGAAAAATATTCATTTTTCTGATATTTAATTTACATATAAGGACTGCTTTGCAAGCAAGAAAAAACAAAAAAACAAAAAAAACAAAAAAACAAAACAATTATTCATACCTAAATTTTCACAAAACATCTCTAGAGCATAGTGACTCTTGACGACGCCTTTAGGGTTGGTGTCCATATCTTGCATTGACTTATTCAAATACTCGAATAGCACAGGAAGCAGCTCAGGGGCAAATTTGCTGATGTCAGGCTGCAAAGCAATGAAAATTGGTTTGAATTTTGAATACATAAACCCTGTCAGACCTCATAAATAGAAAATTTGATAGGGAGGGGGGTGGGGAACAGAAAAACTTTAGTACTCTCGACGCAGCATCAATAAAAGTTGTGGATATTTAATTTGGATAATCAGCAAATTAGTTGAAAGTAAATAAATACTTGTCAAATGGTATCTATTTTTTTGTTTTAGCTAGCTTTCCTCTCATTAGCAAAAGCAACAGCAAGAGCAGCAACAAAAGCAAAACTAGTATCAGTGATAGTATCAAAAATAATAACAGTGGTAGTGGTGGTCGGACATGAAAATAAATCCCTGACTATATAAGTCCAACCATTGAGAGTTACCTGTAGTATTCATAAAATTACTTACTTGCAAGTGTTCAGAAAATTGACCAATGGCAAACAGGGCAGAGTTCCTGACGATAACAGCTGGATCATTCAAACCCTGGCAAGCCGTCTTCAACATATCAGAGAGCATTCTGGAAAGTGGAAGAAATGGTATGAAAAATATGAGTATAATTCACACTGAATTTATCATCACCATCATCATCCTCCCTGACCCCTTCTCTCAACAAACAACAACAACAAAAAAAGATTGATAAACAATAGAATTTCTAAGTATATTTTAAAACTCTAATCACACAAATGTCACAAACTGTCTCAAACCATAAATACTATATTATAGTATTTGAGTTAAAATAGCCATCCTCATTGAAGAGAGTAAGAGCATAAACTCGCAATCCAAGTTATTAATTATATATATATAGGAATCAAACGACACTTGCAACACATTTGGGTGATATCAGAGACAGGCAGTAATCAGTGTTTAGAAAAATTAATAGTTTTAGATTATAAAAAATCAAATTCCTTATATTTATCTTGACTAAGAGTGATTGTTTCAAAAGGTCCCATTCTCAAATCTTACTTGTTCATAACATAATCGGCACATCCCTCAACAATGACTGCCATGACTAGATAAGCAGCCCTTCGGCAAGGCGCCTCTGGACTTTTCAACAGGGTCTCAACCCCAGGAGTCTGTAAGAGTGGACAAGAAAAATGAAAATTTCAGACTCATTAAATGGAACAAAACATTTTTCTCTGATTTTCGATGTAGATCTACCAAATTTCAAGAAAAAAAAAGTCTGTATAAAATCAAAATGTAATTTTCAATCATAAATATTTTTAGATCCAATCAACTCAACAGGCTTTGGAAATTATGTAATGCATTTAAATTTGGTTTCATATACATTTGTGAATAAAATATAGAGAAGTTCTAAAACATAGTTAAAACAATGGTAAATATTCACTAATATAAGTTTAAACGTTACAATTATCCAGAGAGGAGGGAAAGTGATAAGATAAAAGTATGTTTGGCCTACCAGTTTGTTGAGAAATTTCTGTGGAGGAAGATGAAGAGCCATTGTGTCTACCACCTGAAATAAAGAAGTGAAAATGAATCGATTATTCCCATTTCCTGTTGCTGGATTTTGGTAGATAATTCATACCAATCAATTATTAAAAAGCTTTTATCCCTGACTAGGAATTTCCATCATAAAGAACAAAAGGGCATATAGGTTTAGTTGATTTTTGAAAACTTCACATTCAAAAAACAAATAAATTCTGGTCTAATATTTACAAACCTCCAACTCAAACTAAAAGGGATGCAGGTATCGATTCAAACATTTCTTTCCCCAACTAAGTAGTATGAGTTGTTTATAAAACCTAACACACAACATTTGATTCACACACACACAAATTACCTGTACAGCGTAATGGGAAGGTTTCTGGCTTTCAAGATCCTCCTCATCGTCGTCCTCTTCTTCCTCATCCTCACAAATTATTGGAAATAAAACTTGGAGAATGGACTCCATGAGATGGTGCTTCAACACTGTCTAAAATACAAAAAGAAATGTTTTTTAAACAACTGTAGATTTAGAATAATGATATAAATCTTATATTATCAGACAGGTTATCTCAAGATAAAACTAAAGCTATATTTTTTCCAAAAAAAAGAAGAGATGTAGGCCTACTTCTCTTTGCTTTATTTTTACCTATCAAAAAATAATTAAACATTAAAATCAGATTCATCTTGAAAACCTTGTTCAGAAAAAAAATTAAATTAATAAATAAAAAGACAAAAATTGTAGGTATAATGTTCTTTCCTTGGTTGTATATATTTTAAAAAAACATTAAACACAGTAAAATTAACAAGAATTTCAGCCAATGGTTTCCACTGATCAATTGCAATATAGTGTACAACAATTTGACAACAGCATATGTATGTAATGACCTACTTTTTTCTTCAGACGGACAAGAGCGGACACAAAGGCCATTGCCTTCACGCGTAATGCATCTCCAAACTCTTTTTTACTGGCTATCTGAAATTTTAAAATTAAAGAAGACAGAAATAAAAAGGGCGACTAGCTTACAAGGCAAAAGGTAATTTTGGAGTCTACATTTCTTGTTGTTCTTCATTCGGGCAGCCAGCCCTAAGCCCCATCATGTTGGCGACAAGAGCTGGGCCATGTTGTCTGTTATGACTTGGTACTATCACTGATTTCTTCTGGCAGATTGTTCCAGTCCTTTGTGGGTTGTGGGAAAATGCTCTGTTGCCTAATGTTGTTACATTTCACATATGGTTGGCTACTTGAAAGCAACCTTTAATAGTTTTAATTCATTGTTATTTTATATAAAATTCAATTGTTGGAGTGCAAACTGAAATAATTGGAAAAATGATTTTAAATATCAAGAAAAATTAGTCACATACAAAAATGACTAGGGACATTATTCATAACCCTCATAATATTACAGTCCAATCCAAACACCTCCATTTCCAGCATTTTGTCCAGTTTACAGATACATCTGGACAGTTTTTGTTTGTTTGTTGCTTTAGGTCTCTTCCAACACAATTGAGGTTATATGAGAGACCGCTGAAACAAAAAAAACAAGCAATCTAACAAAAATAGTACAAATGTAAATCAAAATCATAACCTTAAGATATCATAAGCTAAATTATAAATAACCAAGAACAAACAGGCAGAAGATTAACAGAAAAAAAATATCCCCTGTCAAAAATACAATCACAAACCAAAGACGCAGGATAGGCTAGTAAAGAGAAGAAGAAACGACATCACTATCGGATCGTACACCCATGCGAACATTCTAGGTATATGATTCAAGGGTGATGCTCCCATCCAACCACCCGCCACTATCGGATCGTACACCCATGCGAACATTCTAGGTATATGATTCAAGGGTGATGCTCCCATCCAACCACCCGCTATCTAGACACTTGAATCAGTCCCCAAAACGTACAAATAAAGAAGAAAAAAAATCCGTCCCCAAGCAACCTGTCCGGACAATGGAGACACCCGGATTGTGGAATTCAGGATTAGAGAAACTGTATGACGTTGTAAGGATTAAGAGCCTCCTAATATACTAGTAACTCACCTCTTGGGCAATATCATTGACACAATATAATGTAATGGAGACACTTCATTATCACCTACAAATGCTTACATGGACAAGCTCCTGACTATATCAAATCTCTCTCTTAAACGTCAATGTACCATCAAGAAAACTTCGATTATCCCTTTCCACTCAACTAGAAATTACAAGGTCTACATCAAGAGCAAAATTTTCCAACAGATCTTGATCTTTCTCTAATGCAGCTCCAAAAATCTGGAATTCTCTGTCTTCTACAACCAGAAACTCTCCAACTTTTAACTCTTTCAAGTCTAATTCAAAGACTTAACTGTTTTAAATAGACTTTACTTAATCTAGTTTGATGTTTTTCAAATTAAGCTTTCAGTGCTGTACTTTTTATTTTATTTTCCCTTTGTGAATACGTGTTTTATTGTAAAGCGCCTTAGAGCATGAATTCATGGATTTTGTGTGTTATACAAATGATTTATTATTATTATTATTTTATTATTATTATTAGTATTATATTATTATTATTATTATTATTATTATTATTATTATTACTGGTCTGCGGTTCAATCCCAAATCAAAGACTAGGTTTTTTGGAGACGACCTTTTATTTTTTGTACGCTTGTATTCTTTCTTTCTGCATTGTCTGGCACTGATTAATTCACAACACTTAAAAGATTTATATTTTGCACCAGTGCCCCCTCTCAAAGTTTTCATATAGATAAATACTCAGAAATATAAGAACCTACTGTCTTCGACAAATACTCAGGTTGAAATGGTTTGACAAAGTGCCAAATGCTGACCTTTGGACAAGAGCAAACCAAGAACAAATGGATGTCCAGGTCAGACGCAGAAAGTGGCGATGGGTTGGCCATACCCTGCGGAAAGAGCCCTGTAACAAAACCAAGCAGGCTCTTGAATGGAACCCACAGGGCAAGAGGAAACGGGGTCGTCCAAAACAGACTTGGAGGAGAGGCCTTCGCTGAGATTTGAGCGTCTCCAATCTTACCTGGAGTGGGGCAAAGGTCTGTGCCAGGGACAGAAGATGGAAGAGTGCTGTTGAGGCCCTATGCTCCGCTAGGAGTCAAGAGGCATAAATAAGTAAGTAAAAAATAAGAACCTACCTGTAGACAATACTGCATGACGACTTTCAGATGGGGAACAATAATGGACACCTCTGACTCCAGGAGCTCATCAAAAAATTCAAGAGCAACACAAGCTTTATCCTGGTAACACAAGGGAGATAGTAGTATTAGTATACAAGGATATCTTAATTATTTAAAGGAAAATTAATATTTTTCCCCATCATATTCAAAGTTACAAAACTCAAATATCATCTCACATTTTCCGTTCTTAAATACAATGTGTACAGGCATGCAGATCCTGAAATATGCTTTATAGCATTTTTTTTAAAACAGAAAAAAAAAATGAATGACAGTTTTTTAATAATAATAATAATAATAATAATAATAGATGAATAAATAATATAAATAAGAACATTAAAGAACATTAAATTATAAGACTTTATAATGTATCAAACATTTTTTATGAGCTAGTAATACATATGTAATTACTATAGCAATAACAGCATTGCATTTATGTAGTGTCAGAACTTGTCTAGAATCTGTTCCATGATCTGGATCTAATACAGTGTTTTAGTAACAACGTCAAATGATTCTAACATTAAGAAAACATTTCTAGCGGACATGGTTTTTACTCCTTAACAAACAAGATGTTACTTTTAATAGCGCCACTTTTTTAAATGAAGAATTTTCATTTAATTTTAATATCTAAGAGCGATGAAAGACAAGTCAGCTTGCACTGTGCCTTCTTTCCTTACTTCAGACTTTATTTCATTTTTGTTAATTGAACACATGGGTGCCAGCAGGATTAGTGCTGAAACCTGAAACTAAAATCTCGACACTTTGCCAAACCTGAAAATGTTCCTACTGAAAATTCGGCCTAAACTTTACTCTTATTTCATCACCGTTTTTATACCATTATTAAATTATTACACAGCAAACATTTTGACACTGAAACCGGAGGTATTTGACTTCGAGATATTGCGAATCCGGAATTCCGGCATGAACTGGAAAACTGGCACCCATGATTGAACGTTATCAGCATCAGTACATAATTCTGATATAATAATAAGAATGGATGATGATTCCTAAAAAGCTCCAATATTAATTTAATTCAAGTTGTAATTCACATGTAAACGAATCTTTTTCCTCCTCTTCTTCACATTAGCTGTAAATTAATCTTGATGTTAATATGTAATGCCATCATTATTAGTTCGCTTTCTGAGTATTGATTTGATGTGATATGTGACCCACCGTCTCAAAACGGTATTATTTCGGAACGAACCAGATGCTTAAAAGCCGAATTTAATGTTAAAACTGGTCAAAAATATAAATTGTTGGCATTAGTACCCTAAAATAAGGTATCCATTCTCCTCAATAAAACATACAAACTCAACACAAGACTGATATTTCTGGCTATAAATTCAATTTTCAAAATCTTAACCATTCCGACTTAATACCGTTTTGAGGCGAAAGGTCACATATAATACTCGCCTTCAAGTCACTTTGGTGAGTTAAATAATTTTTTTTATACTGTCATTTTCATTTATTTATATAAAAGTTAACTAACATCCTGACCACCAAACCTACCTCATCTACAGATGCTAGAGACTGTATCACTTCAATCACCTTTGGTACAACATTCTGAACGTATTTCTGAAAAATCAAATAAAAATTTAATAATATGAAAGAAAAAAAAAAAATGGAGATAGAAAATGAATATCGGTTATCTTTCTATCCTTGATTTGGTATATAAACATGCCCAAACACTGATAGTTATCTAGGTAAAAGACAAGAATGAAAAAGCTTGACCATAATTTACTACCAAAATCAAGGCGAGCTATTTGTCAAATTCTGATTGGCTCATAAAAGGATAACATGCATAGTTCATAAAAGTCTAAAATAAAGAGCCTAGTAATAAGATGAGTATATCTAAAATTATCTACTGAAACTTGACTGCGTGAACTACAAAGCAACAACAGTTCAATACAAACCTACCAATTCTGAGTCTCCAATGTAAAATACAAGGTCTGTCATGCTCCTGAAATTCACCCAAAAATAAATGGTTTTATTTGAATAGAATAAAATAAAATTAAGGATAAAGTCATAAATAAATGAAAATTATTACTTAAATTCAATACATACATTGTTAAATTGATAAAAATAGAGAAGTACAAAAGAAAAGTTTCAAAATCAGTTAATCAGGGTGTAAGTGATACATATTTTTGAGAACTGACAAAACAAATAATAATAATAATAACAAAAGAATAAGAGAAGAGTTTAAAATGAAAAAAAATCTATAACACAAAATAGAATGACTAGCTTCTGTGCTTGAAATTTTGAACTTGTTCCCAATGCATACTCCCAAGGTCACATATATTCGAAATTCCAAACGTAGGAGTTTAAAAATACTATTTATATAACATAACCAGCCAGACATGGAAGAAAAGGGGCAATAGGTGTATGTCAATATGTTTTCCTCTATATTTTTTTCTTTATTTTGCTTTCTTTTATCATTTTGTCACCTCAGTAAATGGCTTCTGCTTATCCTTGTATCTACTCTAACCAATAGATTGTATGCGCTTGGCTAAGAAGCTCATAACATTGCCATCCGAAAGTATAACGGACCAACACACAAAACTGTGTGTATCCATGAGCGTTTATAGTCAGGTTAATACAGTTCAGTGAGCATTACTCATAAACGCAGATGGCAAAAAACAATAACAAAGACCTGAGTGACGTTATCTTCGAACTATCTATAGAATTTATAAAGTCATCTCATACAGCCCTGCTCTTGTAACAAAAAATAATCATGGTCTGTATTGTATTGTCATTGTCTATAGAAAAGACTCATTTCAAAATCATTGAATACTACATGCAAGTGTTTTTCTGATCTTTTTATTTTTGACTGTTCATCTTCAGACAAAAAGGATTTCTAACAGGCAACTTGTTCAATGGAAATTTGGTTCCATGCCATATGGTTTTCTGAGAGAACAAACAATATAATTTGTGAATATGTGCAAATTTGCTTCATAAATATTCATATATATTTAATTTAATTTATCATGCAAAGAATGTTATTGAAAAAAATAAAGTTAAAAAGTTTCATACTTAATGGAAAGGAAACCGACTTCTGTGACGCAGTCATTGAGAGCAATTGCCAGGAGCTCTAGCAGTGACACCATGTGCGGCTTCATTTGCTCTGCAGCAATAGATGTCACGTTGGATAGGACATACATCCCAACCTAAGGACAAAACAAGATGGAATATTAACAAAGAAATAACGAGCAATATTTCCTTTGATGGCTAACAGTCAGAAATCAAATCGGGCCTGGAAATGGTTGGTGAAAAAATTGTCAGAACTTTTTGAACACGCGAAAATAGACCAACAGGACAAAAATATGGATTAATTAATAAACACAACACAGATATGGCACGTCAATTGACTAGTCAAATAATGTCACTTTCCCCAACTCATTTATAATACAATTAGAAGGTTCATATTTTATGGTATAAAAAAAAAACAATTATTTGAGAGTACACACATTTTCTGGTCCCAGGTCTGAGTTAGTTGTAAAATGAAAGGAAGAGCACAATTCCTACCTTTTTGAAGGATGTGTATTTAAATCTAGTGCTCGACATGAGAAGTTGCTTTATATTCACTCCTGTTTGTGTTAAATTTTTAAGCTGATTCCTTCATTTATTTGGATTAATTCTTATAAAAGAGGAGGAAGAAGAAGAAGAAGAAGAAGAAGAAGAAGAAGAAGAAGAAGAAGAAGAAGTAGGAGTAGGAGAGGAGGATGAGGTGGTGGTGTGGTTGTGTATGAAGGAAGAAAAAGAGAAAAATTTAAACAATCACTGTCATGAGGAAAGAAAATTTCCGCTGAGAGCAGTCAATCACCTTTCGAAGAAAAATATATATTTCGCATTATTTTTTCCAGTTGTCATTTAAACTGAAACAAAGAAAGCTTAGGGAGAAAAATTCTCAACCAGATAAATGCATGTGTGTTGGTAGCAAAATAGAGAGAAACGGCCCTGTCCGAGTCAAGCTGTGAGTGTTAGTTGATTACTGACTATGCGTGTGTTCGACACCAAGTGACAAGGCAAGACACAGTCACCCCCCCTCTCGTCCGTGGACACATATTTTCAGCAATATGGATATAACTCAATTGATATTTTAAAAGTTCTTGTTGTGATTGATTGGCATAAAGCAGTTTTTGCTGAATTCGTCCCCCACATCCAGATTTTAACAATGTTAAATTAATTTGCTTTACCACTAAAAGTAAAGACTTATTTAAGCTTTCCAAAATTAACCTTTAAGTAAATTGGAATCATCTGTTTAAAAAATAAAGTGAAAAAACCTTAATCGCTGATGGATAACTTTGGCAATGTAATCTATCAGAAATGGATGCACCTTTCAAAAGGCAAGAATCTTATTATGCAAAACTGATATAAGCACTGGACCATCTGAGCTAATATGTTGAAGACGCTTTCCCATTTTTCATGTAACTTGCTTAACTTGGTGCTGTATTCAAAATCTGTTGGCCATCATGTTACGTTTAGCATATTGACAGAGATACTCATCTGATACGTAGCTATTTTATAAATTTTCCCTCCAAAATATTTTTGTTAAATGGAACAATCAAAAAATTTCAAAAACATCTCAATCATGATTTTCAAAATAATAAAACAAATTCCCTTTATTCATCCCAAGGAGGTATATCTCTTATATAACCTGTTTTACAGGAATTATTTGTGTGTTGGATTAGTGATCATACACTGTCATACAGCCTTGATTGACACCAACCTCTCGTTTAGCAGGTTCCTCACTTTTGATGTAACTGACAAGGAACTCGAACAAAGCTGGCCATTGCCCTGAAGGTGTGTCATGGCGTGCTACCACTCCTACAATCTGTGCAATGGAACTGCGGCAAATTTTCCTGTGAACAATAATGAAAATGATTTAAAACATAATATGCAGTCACATATCCATTTTTTAAAAACCTCAAACCAAGCATCTGTAACAAACTGTATGTCACGTCAAACAACTACTAAAGACATTAAAATTTTATGTCGTGGCACAAGACCGAAGGGCTTGAGCTCAGCTGGTTGCTGGATCGAATAAAGAAGTTAAAACTGGAATAACATTATTTTTATCATTTTTCTCCATAATTTTGGTTCTAAAATCTGAATTTGGCCAATTCATACAAAAGAAAAATCATTATAAAAAGAGATTAAATTTTTTTAAATGGCAGGTCTGTAGTGGTAAGAATTTTAAATAGCAGATAATAATCAAAATAAAGTGTTTTGACATAACAGCAAAATTAAATTTCCCCATAATATTTATCACATGAGAAAATAATACTCACTCTTGCTCTTGAATCAGCAACTGCAGAATGTTATCTCGAATACTGAGTTAAAGAAAATGAAAGAAGAAATACATGATAAATGAAATATTTATCGAATGTGTTACATGATATCAGATATAACAACATCTAACTTCTCATATAATAATATATAAACAAACAAAAAAAATCTCATTATTTTCACACTTTTTTTGTAAAATCAACTACCACATCTTCAACTTTTCTTTCCAAACTACCACTGCAAATCACTCAATAAGCGAAATGGATTGAATGATTTACATGTTTGGTTTGTTTTGTTTTGTTTATTTTAAATTACAATCAATCAATCTTGAACAAAAGCTCTTAAATGCAAATCTAAATTAGAAAAGACTGGTCTTACTCTTACCTCTGTTTGATCTCATCGCTCAAGGCTGCCCACTGTTTTGACTTGTGGATTTTGCGTCGGATCAGAACAGCAGAATATTGCCGTACCTAATGGTGAAAGGTGAACATAATTTTTAATAAAAAATATTCTTATATATACTTATATAATATTTTCACAAAAATGGATTCTTTTCTGAAATGGTATATATTCTGTTTGTCATTCTCTTTTTCTTAATTAGTGCTTTATAACTGTCACATATACGGAGAAAAAAAAAAAAAAAAAAGCATATTTTAATCTCTACAATTTAACAACATAACAAACTCATTATATACACCCGAGTCATTGATAACAATTGTTTGTTTGTTTTTAAGGGTTTTACGGCGCTTGCAATACATTTAGGTTATATTTATATCAGCGCCAGTAAAAAGGAAGAAAATGGGATAGTAAAAAGTTCTATTAATACAATTAAAGCACCCAAGAAAGAGTAAGACAAAGGGGAACTGGGAACGAATAGGAATCAGATGTAGATTCCAAGAGCTCACCACCAATGTACTTAGAGATCACCTATAAGTCTCATCCGGACACAAGCACAAAATCAAACAAAGAGGAATACACTCAAATGCTTACATTATACATTCAAAATAAATTTAATAATACATAACAGAGAGATGATTTACAATGAAAAAAATATCATCTCCCAAAACAATAACTATGCATTTGACAATTTCCCTCCCAGTCAGGACTCCGGCCAGGGCCAGGACAAAACCGTAATCTCATTCCAAGACAAAGACAGAAAGTATGTTGAAAAACAGATATGAGGGGATAGAAGACACAGTATGTACCTCCCTGTTCACTATGGGAGGTCAGAAACCCCACCCAGTCATTGATACCAAAAGCAACACATCTCTTTCTTTCCAGTTTTGATTATTAGCTTTCTATACTTTAAGTAATCAACATATAAATTGTGTTGTAGGCTTTAACAATGACTTCAAATACTACCTCCTTGATTTTGTCCTGATAAAATATGACCACTTATATACAGCATTTTTATAAACAAAATTCAAAGCCAATATAAAGGAGAATAAAATTTTTAAGCTGATCACGTGCATAAATAAATAAATTGTGCGGCTATGTGGTCTTGTGGTATGACACTCGCTTTCGGATCGGAAGGTCCTGGGTTCGAGCCTCGCTCGGGGCATAGTTGAGTCCTTGGAAAATACTCTTTACTCACATTCTCTCACCGTACTCAGATGTAAAATGAGTACCTGACCATTATCAGTGTTGTCTCTGTCCGAAAAAAATTGTAATATCGCCTAACAGGCATCATGTTTCGTTCTACATGTTACGTGTTGCTGTTGGTCAGGGACCCCTTGTAAACCGCTTTGAGCACATTTAGTGGATATTGCTCTATATATAAGCTCAATATCTATTTAAATTTTTAAAAATAGGGATACATGTGCACAACAAAGAGGCTTCAGTTACATAGCGGCATGACATTTTTCCAGCATACATGGCTCAAGCCATGAATAGATTCTATTACCTGTGGCTTTTGAGATGTAGTCAGTATTTGACACAAGCTTTGTAGTGCTGTTGGCTCCTTAAAGGCTTCCTTCAGGTCTTGTGTTGCCTTTAAAAACAAAAACAAAAACAAACAAAAAGAAAGAAAAGAACCATGGTGAATTAACTTTAATCTTGTTTGGAATTCATTAATGTTTTTTAAAGGAAGTTGTTTCGATAAAAAAAAAAAAGTCAATTTATCTTCAGGATTAGACACACATTCAAAAAGAAAAGGAAAGGTGTGTGGTATGTGTGTGTGTGTAGTGTACAACGTTCTGTAAAAAGAAGACGGAATTTTAAAAAAAAAAAAAAGTGGCAGAACCAGGATTTGAACCCACAATGTCGATTCTGGTAAAACTTCCAGGGCGGGCAGACGACTAAGCCATTCGGCCATGACACCCACTTCGAAGTCGACGCATATTGTATATATGTAGTAACAACTGATTTAAATTTAATGTTGGTTAATTGTATGTTTTTATAGATATTTTATTAACTTTCCTTATTTCTATGTGCATTTGGAAACATTCCATCTGGAATGTGGATAATTGTTTAAAAGAGCGGAGTTTCAAATATTTGTCTGGGAATAACCAATTTTCGTTATACGCCGACAGGTGTCTGGGGATCAATGCAATGACAGCCCCCTCCCAAACCCCCTGCCCTATTTAGAATACTGGGGATGTAGGAGCTTTCGGAATGCCTCCCGAAAGTTGTTTTGTAAGGTGTCAATTAGTGACTGTTGGGGAGTCTCCCGACTGTTGTACTGTACTGTACTGTTCACTGTTTAATGTGTGTCTATACTATACAGAGTGTACTTGTAATTGATTGTAATGTCAAAATCAAAAGCCGGGTGCCGGGAGAATTGAACTGAGACAGTATCAATTACAGACCTTTTGAATGACATCGTTATCGGGCTCTAAAAGTCTTTCCAGTATCAGTTCTAATGGAGTAGCCATTCTTGTGTACTTGATATGTAGACAATGCACATCAAAATACAGTATGATAATCCCACGGTGCGGTCTTGCACAGTGAGTGAGTAGTGTGAGTGTCGCGAGTTGCCTGGGGCAGAACGCAAAAAGGAAATGACGGGACGGAACAAGGCTACTTTCAATATCGTTCCAAAGATCGGTTACCAATTTCCCGTCAAGAGAGTGTAGCTTGTTTCAATATGAAAATCCTTAAAATCCAAAAGTTTGCTTCACTTTCACAGTCTTGAGCGTCCGTAGATTGTTAATTATGTGCACTCATTTTGAAAGTTAAACTAAATCTCGTTGAATATTTGACAGTAGATACTAGACGCCCTTTTTTTCTTTTTTTTTTTTAATTGTCTTGACTGACGTGTATTAATTGTAAAGGTCTGATAACTCATAAATTGTTATAAAATACTTATTAAACAAAAACCATGAAAAAATAAGAGTGCTCAACTTTTTGATAAAAGGGGCTATTTATAAAATATTTCAAGTCTAATTTTGTACAACCTCTACAATATTGTCTCAAGCATTCGCTCTCTTTGGGAATGAATGATCGAGGAGAAATAAAATTGAGATTTATTTAGGGTAATATCCACAAAATGTGCTCAAAGCGCTTTACAAGGGGCCCCTGGTCATCAGCAACATTTAACATGTAGGACGGGACATGACGCCTGTTAGGCGATATTACAATTTTTTCGGAAAAAGAAAACGCTGTTAACGGCCAGGTACTCATTTTACACCTGTGTACGGTGAGAGAATGTGAGTAAAGAGCCTTTTCCAATGACTCAACTATGCGCCGGGAGCGAGGCTGGAACCCAGGACCTTCCGATCCGAAAGCGAGTGTCATACCGCTAGACCACATAGCCGCACAAGGAGACCCCACATTAGTTACGGGGAAATCAAGGCTATTACGAACAGGCACTCATCTATTCTAATTACAACACTGTTTTATTGTGGAAGAAATTAACATAGAACGAGACTGACGTGTACATAATATATTATGCACATTTTTTTATTGAGTTTTAATATAGCGCAATATCCACTAAACAAGGGGTCCCTGGCCAATAGCAACATTTAACATGTAGGAATTGACATGACGCGTATAGGCGATTTTTATTATTTTGTTTGGACAGAAACAACGCTATAAAACGACCAGATACTCATTTTACACCTGAGTACGGTGAGAGAATGTGAGTAAAGAGCCTTTTCCAAGGACTCAACTATGCACCGGGCAAGCGAGTGTCATATCACAAGACCACATAGACGCACGAAATACGTGCACATCGACCGAGACCAATCTTTTGAGCCATCAACAATTAAAATCGATCCTTTAATAGTACAGTCTGTAGATGTGCGCAAATGAGTCCGGCCAGTCTATGGATCAAACTATTAATTTTGACATTACTTGAGTGTTGAAGTGTTTTTTGTTTTGTTTTGTTTTTTTAAGTAGGGGAAAATTAGCATAAAACTAAAACAAAACCATAAAAAGAAAAAAAAAGAAAAAAGAATTTCGGAAACTAAATGAGCTAAACACCACGGCGGGTTCAGCGAATGATAGCTACTAGATACGTAGTCAATGGGCCCGTCAGAACTCTAATGTAATCCATACAATATCGATCTATCTAAATCTAAATACATATGTAAAAACGAATATAAAGCATGAATGTAGATGCTTATTTGTTTCTTTGTTTTTAAGGGTTTTACGGCGCTTGCAACACATTAAGGTCATATCAGCGCCAGTAAAAAAAAGGAAGAAAATTTTATAGTAAAAAGTTCTAGAATTACAATTAAAGCACCCGAGAAAAGGTAAGAATTTGTTCAAATAGGAAACAGATGTAGATTCCATTCCAAGAGCACACTATCAAAGTACATGTATTTAGTTTGAGATCACATAAATGTCTCACCCAGACACAAGCACAGGTCTCCACTAAGAGGCTCAAATGTTTAATGTTTACACATCATATAATACGTAAACAAAATATAATAATAATAATACAGGACATAACAGAGAGACGATTCACAAGGAAATAAATATCATCTACCAAAACCCTAACTATACATTTGACTGTCTCCCTCTCAGCTAGGGTATCGGCCAGGGCCTGGACAAAACAAGTAATCTCATTCCAAGATAAAGACAGAAAGCAAGCTGGAAAACAGATAATGGGGATAGAAGACACAGTAAGTTCTCCTTGTTCACTAGAGGAGGCCAGGAACCCCACCCAGTAATGTAGATGCAATACACTTCCATAAAATTTTCGAATCCAATACAACAATATGTCAAATTATGTTTAGCAGACTTTAATGTATGTTGACATAATTATTTTTCCGATTGAACAGATAAAATAAAATGAGTTAACTTGACCGAGTCCATGACTTTAAAATATTTTGTTTGTTTGTTTGTTTTGTTGTTGTTGTTGTTGTTGTTGTTGTTGTTGTTATTGTTTGCTTGTTTGCTGTTGTTGTTTTTTATTTGCTTGTTTTGTTTGTTTTTTCTTTGCTTCTGTTTTGTTTTTGTTTTATTTTTTGTTTTTGCTTTTTAGGTTTTTGTTGTTTTTGGTTTTTGTTGTTGTTGTTGTCGTTGTTGTTGTTGTTTTGGTTATTGTTTTTTTTGTTTTTTTTTTGGGGGGGGGGGGGGGGGGTTGGCGACAAACGCTGGGATATTTTAAATTAAATGAGTTCACCCCTATTGAGGCAACTGGTGTTGTATGAGATGAAAAATATGGTTCCATATTTTGCCTGTTGGGGAAAGTATATGAAACATCCAGAGGCGCATTTAGCATGCTGAAACTGCTGAAATGCTCTCTTTATTTATTTCCTTATTTATTTAATCATTTATTTATTTATTTATATATCTATTTATCCATCCACTTTATTATATATGCGCTATTAATTCAATGATTGTGAACTACATTATGATTCAATAACATTTCTCTATACAGGCTTGTAGAATGGGGGAGGGGGGGGGGGGGGGGAAATGACGTCAGTATGGTGTTTGAAGCATGGCATAAGATCGTGTAGTTCTCGAGGAACAGATAAAACAACAATTTCACCCCCCCCCCTTTCCTCTTACGACCTCATACACACAAGCGCGAGCGCACACACACACATTATATAACATACACATAATATGTGTGCTACTATTGCCATCAAGATAAAAATACATATCCCCCCCCCCCTAATCACCCATTCTCCTGCCATCTCAATTATTACGCGAACACATTTATACACATTAGGAATTTCGACAGCAGCATCTTCCAAATAAAATCCCTATTACTATCCACATTTCTTTTCATCATCAGTTTTCATCAGTCCATTTGATTGTGGTGCTATACACAATAGCAAATGAACAGTTATATCATATTTTGCATTCTTAACCCAAAGACATGTAAATTTAACGACATACGTATTATCATTTTTGAACGATAGAAAAGCTCGTCAGTATTATTATTTCAGTAGCTTGTTCACATAAACGTATTATCATTATTATATTAAACATGAAGTCCTCGCTTCTCCTAATAAAATATTGTCTTGCATAAAACCTAGCAGACGCGCCAATACACAGTCCACATTTCAAAGCAGCCAAGTAATTTTTCTATTCATTTAAATTTAGTCGAGACGTAACGGGACAATATGAAACCGGGAAGAAAAAGAATGATTTTATCGATTCTTTTTTAGGGAACGCCCAGCACACCCAATGTGCTTGGTTTGTATTTGTTTGGATGCTCTTTAATGTTTTATCAGACCAAAGATTTCTACTTCTTAAGTAATTCAGTGGATAAAATTATGATACAATTTTGAAGCTGTTATATTCGTTTGTTTATTCCTTTTTACAGTCCATAGCTTCTAGCAGCTTATTATCAGTTTAAGTATTATTGAAAATAATAATACACTGTGATTCATTAAACTATTCATAATTAATGAATTAACAAAAGTTGATTTAATGAGGTGATTAAGAAGCCGTTTACGTTCCTTGAAAGTTTTACTTTAAAGAATCACTTATAATGTACAATCAAAGCTGCAAGAATACCAGTAAATAATGTGAATTCAAAAGATGTATGTAATGCTAAATGCATTTATTCTACTTTCACTTATAACTGCCTTCACCTTGGTTCAACTTGACAAATTGACAGTGATAAGGATAAGTGTGAAGAAATACTTAAAATTGAAGAATTTCAAACAAGAATTGTCCCTGGTTATTAAAGTAAAAGCTGTATTTAAGAAAGGTTGTAAAATATAGATAAGAATAAAATTCTTGTCACAATCACAATGTAAATTGTTAAAGAATTAAAGCTGAGACGAGACTCGCTTTTTCGGCGACTTTCGACTGAGGTTGAGGAGAAAAGTTGTGATTAAGTCACAGATTGGTGAACAATTCAATACGTCTGACTTTGGTTTTAAATTGATCGATATATTGTAATTGTGCGTTTGTGAAGAAAGAAAACCGTGACAAACTCATAGAAATCAACAGCAACCCAGTTATGTTTGCAAGAGGCTTCAGAAAAGTGTCACAAAATGAGCTTTTCTTCAAAACTCTTTTGCCATTACTGGACTCATCCTGTGGAATCCCAACTACAGGAACATGTTGCTTCTCAAGCGAAAGGATGACTGACTCCTATTACTATCAATTGCTACGACACAAGCGACGGATGGTCAGGGGACCAGATCCAATCGAGTCCCCCCGCTTAACGCCTCAAATGGTAACCTCCATTTTGAAATCAAATGAAATGTGGGCAGACAATGTAGGTGGAGTTGTCAAAAGTGTCCATTGCAATGAGCTTCAGGTAATTTTCTTTTAACTTTAATTCATGCTTAAAAAAAAAAAGGGGGGAAGTCTTCCGAAATCTCCTACATCCCCAGTATTCTTGTTCTAGTAGGGGGTTTGGGAGGGGGGAGACTTTAAAATAAAAGTTTCCCCCCTCCCAAACCCCCTACTCGAACATTAGAAAAAACAAGAATACTGGGGATGTAGGAGCTTTCGGAAGGCCTCCCAAAAATAGGAATATGACATATCTGTCAAAGTAGCAGTTGGCCTTTTACTTTGACTGGGTCGGGTATGATGATAATTGTCATGAGAAGTAGCAAGCATTATCATTAGTAAGTAGTCATTTTATCGGTCATCCGTTAACAAAATCTTTTTTTGTTTAATTTAGATTTTTTATCACCTCAAATAGACTAATAAGGGACCTCTGGCCGAGTTCGTATAGCTTTAACTTTAAATACCGTAATTTCTTTAAACGTTAGTGGGAAGAGAGTAAAAATCCATAATTGTACTCAACAAAGGAGGTCCCAATTCAACAGCAACTGTATGATGAGACATAAAGGCTGTAAGACTCCTATTATAATTATTTTTTTCTTTTTAGGCAACCAACATTGTTACCAACTTAATACTCATTTCACATCTGAATATGGTGAGAAAATGTTAATAAAAGGCTTTTTCTAAAGACTCAACATTGGGATTTACAGATCGTAACACTAGACCACAAAGTACAAAACAGCAAACTGTCACTTTATTTTTGGACTTGGTGAACAGAGACAGATTAAAATGTATGAGAGATCTTTCTAAAATTAGGCACTTTATATAGGTACTTTGGTCAAAAATTCAAATTGGATTGAGCTCAATGAAACATATATATCATTATAAAGGGCTTTTAAACACGATTCTATTCTGTATCAAAATTTTGAAAATCAGATGAGGAGAATAAAAGTTATTGTAGTTTGAAGGCTAAAAAATGTACTCCCATTTGCCTTTGTTATTTACTGATGGACTTTGTGATCTGAAACTGTTGCATTTCCGGTAGCGACCACCATTTGGATTTCAAAACTGGCCTGAAATGGCCACTGACATTTGAGTTTGAGTCACGATTATTCTGGAATGCGTTCAGGGATGCGGGATAAAACGTCGCCCTGAATTTAATTTTATTAGTGTTAAATCATGTGATTGACAGGAATTTAGATTTACCAATTTCTGATTTTTAAAATCAGAATTATTAAATTATCTAAAAAGCTAAATTTATTCCCTATTTTATCCACAATCAAAAGAGATACTAAATTGACATTGATTTGAAAATAAACAGCATCAAACAATAGGGTAATTTCCCCTGAGAAAATAAGACATAATTAATTAAAATCTATCCATAAAAAAATCTATGGACTTTTTTCTGAGACCCATCACTCAAAAGTTCTAAACATTGGGTCACAGCCACTAGGCCATTTATCAGCCAAGAGTGCCAAATGAACGTTTACCATGTATGAACGTTTATGTTTTTGTGTTTTTTACAGGCTAATAAGCCCATTGAGGACAGACGAGTTGAAGGCAAGATTAGAGATACAGACAAATATCTATTTGGAATTTATGACGGACATGCAGGCTGTGCATGTGCACAGAATCTCAAAGAACGGCTCTTCCAGTATGTTGCTGTGTCCATGGCTGACATTGAATCGCTCTACAATGTCAGTCAAGGTGGAATGGACGAGGCAGATCAGCTCATTGAAATGCTGCCAACCTCTTTCCGCGATGACATCAGCCCTGATTTGGCTTCCCTGCACTGGCAAAGTCTCCTTTCCTACATTGATGATACTCTGATAACTTATGAGATGGAAACTGCTGTGAGTCTTTGGATATCATTTTTTTTAACATGAAATGATTATTTTTTTATGAATTTTTTTCTTCGTTGTCTTCTTTCTCTCTCTATCTCAATTCTCTTCTTCTCTCGTCTGTCTCTCTCTCTCTCTCTCTCCTCTCTCTCTCTCTCTCTCTCTCTCTCTCTCTCTTCTCATCTCTCTCTCTCTCTCTACTCTCTCTCTCTCTCTCTCTCTCTTTTCTATCTCTCTTCTCTACTCTCTCTCTCTCTCTTCTCTCTCTCTCTCTCTCTCTCTCTCTCTCTCTCTCTCTCTCTCTCTCTCTCTCTCTCTCTCCCTCTCTCTCTCTCTCTCTCTCTCTCTCCCTCCCTCTCTCCCTCAATGTTTGCAATTAATATCGGCTACAGATATATGACACAATTCTAATACAAAATGCATACTGTTTTTACTTAAAATGGCACCTGTACTGACAAAACAACATTAAAACTCATGTGTACGAGCAATGAGTACTCCTCTATTTCTTAGTTTTTGGTAACTATACTTACATAAAAATTGTCTAAGCTGAAATTGATAACTTCTTCCATTGAATTTCGGTTTAACCATTTTTACTGTATTTTCCGCTCAAATAACTCTTTTGGGTTATGTTAAGATCTGTTTTATCCCGACCTCCCTCAGCTTCCAGTTGGTTGAAATACTCTTGTATTTCATATTATTAATAATATTAATAATATTTTTCCTTGTTTTATATTTTACCCATGTGCTGGCTGGCAAATGGTTCGGCAATTTCTTATCTTGTAAATGGTAAATTCCTTTTCTATTTATGTAATTTAATATACTATTTTGTTTTTGTTTTTTTTTTCAATTTTCAGGTAGAAGACAAAATAACAAATGCTTTTCTCCAGTTAGACCAAGATATGTCGACAGAAGCTATGTGCCATACCTCTGATAAAAGTCTTTCATCAGATGCCATTAACATTGCATTCTCTGGTGCTGTAGGTTGTGTTGTCTATATTGATGGGTTAGATGTTTATGTTGCCAACGTAGGGGATGCTCAAGCAGTTCTCGGTAGCTACATCATCAACAACGATATATGGGAGGCGACTCTGATGACAAATGAACATCATGCAGATAATCAGGCGGAGGTTAAACGATTGTTTCAAAGACACCCCAACGAATCTGTGAATATTCTCAAAGGAGGCCGTCTGTTCGGGGAACTCATGCCTTTACGCGCTTTTGGCGACGTCCGTTTTAAGTGGGACGAGAAAGATTTCAATCATTTGAAGGAAATCATAGCTGCGGACAACGACCCCGCTTTGGCGTACTTCAAGCATCTTACTCTTCCTAGAAATTATCGAACACCTCCATATCTACACGCCACTCCTGAGATTACTCACCACCGACTTTCACCGAAAGATAGATTTTTAGTAATTGCTAGCGACGGATTGTGGGATTCTGAGGGAATGACTCCTCAGGGAGTGATCACCTTGGTAGGTAATCACACGGAGGGGCACCAGACCTTATCCCAGTATCAATTAAAAGAAGGGGCAACATTAGGAGTTATGAGGGACGAATTGGCTAAGCGTAAGCACAATTTGGCCAAGCGCACTGTTGACAAGAATTCGGCGACTCACCTGCTGAGACATGCCTTAGGTCTCGAACACGGCCGTCTATCAGCTCAGCTGACATTACCACAACAGTTGGTGCGCTGCTACAGAGATGACATTACGATAACAGTCATCTATTTTGATACTGATTATATTTTGAATTATACTCGTGTACATCAGAACACCACACCTTTGCTTTAGATAATATGAATAATAATGTTCTCATTTATTAATTATATATCTATATATTTTCTCTTGTACATATCATTTGAACCTGTTGCTTTTTGTTTTCTCACTCGATGAAACTGTGATCAATTTGGCTATTAATTAAAATTGTCTTCAAATTATTTTATTTTAAAAAAAATCATAATATTATTTATTAAATGCTATAAATGGTGTAAGCTTTTCTCTTGTTTACGGTTGACTGAATTAATCAATATACTAGCCGGTGCTTTTCATTCAACTTTTTTTCTTGTTTGTTTTCGTTAGGCTTTATTATTGTGTATATTTTTATTCTTCTGTCATTGTATGCGTTTTTATAGTTATGAATTTGCCGTTTCTTCTCATTTTGATATTAGTATTAGCATTCCATAACTAGCAATGTTAATGTATTTGAACAGTTTTGACAATGACTAGAAGTGCTCCCTATATAATGTTGTTATTTTGATGCTTACCATCTATCAGTGATAGATTTGCTGCTATTATAGAAATTTTACTTAGACCTAAACACAATGATGTCCCCAAAACCCTTTTCGATATCATATTTGCATTAAGTCTTATGGAAAAATTGGCAATTTTTAACATGATAAGGAACAGGATGGATTGTTGTGTCTAGAAAACCAGACAACCGATATGTATGATGGAACTGGCTTCTAAGATAGAGTTCCTTGACTTCCCCGTGTGGATCAAGGAGATCAACTCTTGCACTTTATTTTATCTTCTTATTCTCCTATCCTCATTGCATAGCTCTCTTCTCTCGTTAGTTTCAGGTTTTGGTCCTTCACCAAGAGAATATAGTTTCATTTTCATTTACAATTTAAATTAGATATTTATCTACATCTGTTTCCTATTTGAACCAATTCCCCTTTGTCTTTACTTTTCTTGAGTGCTTTAATTGTAATTCTAGAACTTTTTACTATCCCATTTTCTTCCTTTTTACTGGCGCTGATATGACCTTAAAGTGTTGCAAGCGCTGTAAAACCCTTAAAAACAAAAGCTCTCTTGATGGGGATATGGTACCTGGTTCCAGGTTAGACTTTTGACTCCAACTTTATATAAAAACATTCACTTTTCTGTAGCCCAAAATTTTTTCCAATCTCATTCAATGAGACATTGACTTGTCAAAAGAGTAAAAGAATCACTGCTTGTATAATGATCTTATTTTGTCATCTATTGCTGACTGTTATGAGTATGCGTGATGAATTCCATAATAGAATAAAATAATATTTTATGAACTTTGAAAAAAAAAACAAAAAAAGAAAAAAAACATTCAAGACAAAATACTGATATTTATTAAGCTTGAATAATGACATATCATACAGGCCATTTTGTTTTGCAAAACTGTTATTGATCCAATTTTATTTGAGCGTCAATTATTTATATTGATTTCATAATACTTGTAAATATTGTAAAGTAAAACTTGTTACTTATGATAGTGTATGGTCCCAGTGATGCGATGAAAAGGAAAACGAATTTTTGTAGGAGCCACCCTAAGAATTGGATTGGTTCTACACATTTGGCCAAAACTTAGAATGTTTTGATAATTTCTCACTGATTTTTCTGTTCCGCACACACTCCAACTTTTATATAACATACTTTTGTGGGCCATGAAAATTGGTAAAATAGATAGTTTATGGATTTAAATTTAAAGCAATTTTGAACGAATATCTAAGGGCAGCACTCATGACTGCTCCTTATATATAATCTAAATATTTCCAGTTGCTTCCCTTTAGTTATTACCCTTGCAATCAATCATGTAGGTAGGCCTACTGTGTCTTTGCTGGGGTCCCAATAGATCAGTTAGTATAGCATCCGCTTCACAATCAAAGGGACCGAGTTCGATCCCGGCTGCAGTCGAGATTTCTTTTCTGACCCCCCCCCCCCCCACCCAGTAGTGAATGGGTAGCTGGGTCTATTAGATTTAATGAAAAGTACTTTGTGCTATATGGGGAGGTAGGTGGGGGGGGGGGGGGGTGCGGGTGGCAGAGGGTGTGATGATAGCTATGTATTTGAGATAATTTTTTACTTAAGAATATTCTATATAGCGCAATATCCACTCAATAATCCCAAACTCAAATGGTTAACAAGGGGTTGTTGGCCAACAGCAACATTTGAAAAAATAGTTAAAGCTCACTTTCGGCTCGGAAGGTCCTGGGTTTGAGCCTTGCTCAGCGCATAGTTGAGTCCTTGGAAAAGGCTCTTTACTCACATTCTCTCACTGTACTCAGGTGTAAAATGAGTACCTGGTCGTTGACAGCGTTGTCTCTGTTCGAAAAAAATTGTAATATCGCCTGGCTGGCGTTATGTCCCGTCTTCTTACATGTTGCTGTTGGCCAGGGACCCTTGTAAAGCCTTTGAGCACGTTTAGTGGATATTGCGCGATATATAAAAAAAGCTCAATTGAAAGATGAGGCTAGTTGAAATATGAATTGGTTTTGTACAAGCAGGAGTGTGTACATCTTTTGAACCCTTTCTTGTACAATTGTGGCTTTGTATTCTCGTTCTGGAATGAGGCACAAATCTTGCCATTTTGTCTTTTTTTTTTCTGGGACGGAGCCACTCAGGTGGATCCATCTTTTCAAGGCAGATGGTTGTACATCATCATCATCTATCTCTCTCTCTCTCTCTCTCTCTCTCTCTCTCTCTCTCTCTCTCTCTCTCTCTCTCTCCTCTCTCTCTGTCTCTCTCTCTTTTATTTCCCCCCCCCCTCTCTCTCTCTCTCTCTCTCTCTCTCTCTCTCTCTCTCTCTCTCTCTATGTAATATACTATCAATAATAACATATGCACAGCTATCTATTTGATATAATGTTTTTAATTAAAAAATCTTGATCATTTATATAGAGCAATATCCACTAAACATGCTCAAAGTGCTTTACAACGGGTCTTTAGTCAACAGCAAAACGACATAAAGACGTGACAGATGTGAGGCAGTATTACAATTTGAGTATATCCCTCTTGGCCTGATCCTGTGTTTGTGTCAAAGTGAGTCTTATAACATGACCTAAATTAGGTCCACGAACAACTACGCACTTTGATATTTTGCCCTTATAAATGGCATTTTTCATATAATTTCCTTTCTTTCTTTCTTTCTTCTTCTGACTCTTAGTTTGCAAACCACCTCTGGTGTGTTGTCGCAAATGTAGGCATGTCAATGTTTTACATTTCAGGATGTATTTGTGTTCTCTTGTCCACTCACCAGTTAGTGGGTAGCTGGGACTTTAAGATGGGGTGGAAAGTACTTAGCAATAGACGAGAATCCTTTCCTGAGGGTGCCAATGCAATTGTAATTGTCCTTTTTAAAGCAATGGAAAATGGGATAAAATTCCACTCTAATGGTTGTATAGGAATCATTCCAGACAATGTATGCATATTGCTGCTTGTAAGTGCCTACTCATGAATATATAATATATATATATATATATATATATATATATATATATATATATATATATATATATATATATATATATATATATATATATATATATATATATATATATATATATATATATATAATGGGTTTACTGGATGCACGTTTAATTTTATTTTTATAAGTTTAAAAAGAGAAAAAGCAACTTTAATTTCAATGTCAATGAGACTTAATCTCAATGACACTTTTCAGTTGGTTATTTTAATTTATTGATCACGAAATGCTGAACATTTACTCTCAAATACTCCTAATATGTGGTGTCGTATGAAAATTGGGTAAAAAAGAAGCAAGACCAGAAACGTTTTGAGGAAGAGGTTGGGGGGGGGAGAGATTTTGGGTTAGAACCTCTAAATTGAATTTATGTTTATGTAGCATACCTGCCAATTTTTACGGACTGGGTGGAGTTCCTGACCTCCCATAGTGGGCAGGGGGGAGGCACTTACTGTACCTTTTTCCCCCCTATATCTGTTTTCCAACATGCTTTCTGCCTTTGTCTTGGAATGAGATTACATGGTTTTGTCCAGGTCCTGGCCGGATACCCTAGATGGTAGGGAAACAGTATAAATGTATAGTTTGTTTTGGGAGGGGATTTTTTTTGTCTTATAAATCATCTCTCTGTTATGCACTGTATTATGTTTTATGTGAGGACCTATGCTTGTGTCTGGATAAGACTTTTATGTAATCTCAAACTAAGTACACTGATAGTGTGCTCTTGGAATCTACACCTGTTCCCTATTTGAACCAATTCTCCTTTGTTTTTACCTTATCTTGGGTGCTTTAATTGTAATTCTAGAACTTTTTACTATCCCACTTTCTTCCTTTTTACTGGCGCTGCTATGACCTTAATGTGTTGTAAGTGCCGTAAAACCCTTAAAAAAACAAAAAACAAAACAAAACAAGTATGGGCAGTTTTGTTATGAGTCTCTCATAATGAGAGTGATTTGTAAAAAGGTAAAAACAGAATGGAACTTAAACATTCTTTTTGTGTTGTTGATGCTGTGCCATTATTGATTGTAACTATTCGTAATATCACGTGATTTATGTTCAAAGTTTTTTTTTACATCGCATTTATCTTTTGACATTCTGTGGTGGGCAGGGTGGTCACTTTTGCTGTGTCTTTTATCCCTACATGTATATCTATTTTCTCTTTCCATGTTGCTCTCACTCTCTGTCTTTGTTCTGGATTGAGATTGCTCTGTTATTTCTTGGCAGGGGTCCTGAGCTGTGAGGGACTCGGTCAAATGTATACTTCCTTTTTTATGAGAGATGTTTTTTTTTATCCCTTGTAATTGTAAATCATCTCTCTTTTATGTACTTTAATAATTTTTAATTTGGAATATATTGTATTTTGTAAGTATTTAAGTGTATCCTTCAAAGTGCGATCCTTTTCTTGTGTCTGGATGGGACGTTAAGGTAATGTCAAAATAGAACATATTCATGGCTTGCTCATGGAATCCGTGTTTATGAAAGTGATCTCCATTCATATCTGTGTTCAAACAGGCATGAAATAATTAAATATGATTTTATTTCGTTTTGTATTGAATCTAAAAAGTGAAAGTATTCTTTATGTTTTTGTTATTATTGGTTTTTGTTTTGTTTTTTTCTTTGCCTTAATATTTCATCAGGTCAAAGCATTTTTTTTTTTTTTGGATTGTGGTGTGATATAATGATATTATTTCTTCATTGATTGATTTTTTAAAAAGACAGTATAGTAAATAAGTAAATTACACAATGATACACTATTGTTCTCTAGTAAGATGCGACTTAGTTTGAATTTATTCTTTGTGTCATATGAAGCTGAGGATTCTTTACGTTTGAAAGGAAAGAGAATTTGCATTCTGAGCTTTAAAACTCGATAGGAACGATGAGGAAATGAACAACCAATTGATGGACTATTGAAAACTATGAATTCCATCTCTGAGATAACTTAGGGTAAGGATTCTGGGTGGTGTTTCTGACCTCCCAGAATGGGCAGGGAGGCACTTACTTTGTCTTCTATCCCCCTATATCTGTTTTCCAACTTGCTTTCTGCCTTTGTCTTGGAATGAGATTACTTGGTTTTGTCCTGGTCCTGACCAGATGCCCTGGCTGAGAGGGAAACAGTCAAGTGTATAGTTAGTTTTGGGAGATGATATTTTTTTCCTTGTAAATCATCTCTCTGTTATGCAATGTTTTGTTTACATATTATATATGATTTGTAAACATTTGATTGTGTTCCTCTTAGTGGGAACCTGTGCTTGTGTCTCGATGAGACTCTTAGGTGATTACAAAATAAGTACTTTGATATTGTTCTCTTGGAATCTACATCTGTTTCCTATTTGAACCAATTCCCCTTTGTCTTCCCTTTTCTTTGGTTCTTTAATTGTAGTTCTAGAACTTTTTACTATCCCATTTTCTTCCTTTTTACTGGTGCTGATATGACCATTATTATAAAGTTGATATCCTTTGAATTTCAAACATTTAGCTTTGTGCTTTTTATATAGCTTGAGAAAAACAATCTCAGCCCCATTTCTTTCACACCCTGCATCGGCATACTGTATATACTTACATTGATTTATTTTATGTGTCTTACTTAGGATTATTTTCTTCCATCACTGTCAATTCCTAAGATTAAGTTATTAAAAAGATCTTAAGTGTACCTCTGTGTGATGATTTTATTGGGACTCGGAACTGTTTTCATGAATCCTATCTCCCTACACATCTATTGTCCCCTTCCATTGAGCATTTCGTCTTCCTCTTGGAACAGAGCATAATATATAATTTAATTTGATCTTTCAATGGAAGGGAAGCTGACGTTATTTATATACAGTAAAAGAACAAACTTGTATATCGCCAACTTTCGTGAACTTGTTAGTTCATTACACCACCAAAAATGACCCGGTCACATACTTGGTGCTTCACACAATAAAGTAACGTTCAATGTATGCGTTTATTTATTTCTTCTTTTTTTTTTTTTTTTTTTCTTGGGAGATGATGGTATTAGTTTCATGTAAATCATCTCTCTGCTTTGTTCTGGTTTGTTTTGTTTCTTTTGTTGTTTTTTTTTGGTTTACTCTTATTATTAGGGCATTATTCGATTTCGTCCAGATCTCAAACCAAGCACTGTCATCACATAATATTGTGTGCTTTGAATTGCTCATCCCGCCAATGTATTTGCACTGGCTACGGGGATCACCATAACTTGATCATAAGGTTATCTTGAAGATCTGAGATACACATTCCTCCCACCAAATCCAAGCATCAGTAACACACTTTATAGTCACCTGGAACAACTACAAAAGACATCTAACTTCTACGTCATGGCACAAGACAGAAGGGCTAGAGCTCAGGTGGTCGCTGGTTCGGATAAGTAAGTAAGATCATAAGGTTATGATATATTATGTGTTAACAACATATTATATGTTACAGCGAATCAGTCAGATGATGAAAAGGTTTGAACTGAGATTTTGCCAAGTTTAGTTAGAAGGTCAATTTTTAAAAATCCAAAATGAGTTCTTGTCATAAATGATTAAATCAACCCTTTTTGTACATCTTCGAGAAATATCAAATCTTAATTTCACTTCTAAATATTTTTTACAGCTAGTTAAGTTGAAAAATTATGAAATTTGAGAAAAGTTGCTGGATACCTTTCCCATAAATCATCCGATTTACTTCAAATAAAGATTAAAATCCCCTGGTGAACATATTCTTTCAGAAAATGAAAAAAAAAAAAATACAAATTCCAAATTTTCACCTTCCGACTGATTATGTCATACACTGACACAAATGTTGTTGTAAAGCGCTTTGAGCACATTTAGTGGATATTGCTCTATATAAAAGCTCAATGTAAAACACATTTTGGGAGAACATTGTGCAAAGATATGCATGTTGCGTAGAATAAATTATTTTTGTTATTATTTCTTCCAATCATGCTTCCTGGGTGGGGTTCCTGACCTCCCATAGTGGGCAGGGAGGTACATACTGTGTCTTCTATACCCCTATGTCTGTTTTCCAATTTGCTTTCTGTCTTTGTCTTGGAATGAGATTACTTGGTTTTGTCCTGGCCCTGGCCTGAGTCCTAGCTGGGAGGAAACAGTCAAATGCATAGTTATTGTTTTGGTAGATGATATTTTTTTCCTTGTAAATCATCTCTCTGTTATGTATTATGTTTGTTATTTTTAATGTATAATGTAAGCATTTGAGTGTATTCCTCTTTGTTGGATTTTGTGCTTGTGTCCGGATGAGACTTATAGGTGATCTCAAGCTAAGTACATTGGTGGTATGCTCTTGGAATCTACATCTGATCCCTATTTGTTCCCAGTTCCCCTTTGTCTTCCTTTCTCTTGGGTGCTTTAATTGTAATTCTAGAACTTTTTACTATCCCATTTTCTTCCTTTTTACTGGCGCTGATATAACCTAAATGTGTTGCAAGCGCCGTAAAACCCTTAAAAACAAACAAAATCATGCTTCATGCTAATCAGATGGAAGTGTCCTGCCATGTTCTCATCTACAATGGACATACTCTCAAACCACCGGCGGGTGGTTGGATGGGAGCATCACCCTTGAATCATATACCTATGATGTTCGCATGGGTGTACGATCCGATAGTGATGTCGTTTCTTCTTCTCTTTACTAGCCTATCCTGCTTCTTTGGTTTGTGATTGTATTTTTGACAGGGGATATTTTTTTTTTCTGTAAATCTTCTGCCTGTTTGTTCTTGGTTATTTATAATTTAGCTTATGATATCTTTAGGTTATGATTTTGATTGACATTTGTACTATTTTTGTTAGATTGCTTGTTTTTTTTGTTTCAGCCGTCTCTCATATAACCTCAATTGTGTTGGAAGAGACCTAAAGCAACAAACAAAAAACAACAAATCATCTACAATGGACATACTCTCAAACCAGTGCAACTGGGTGGGGTTTTCATACTTCCCATAGTGGCCAGGGAGGCACTTACTGTGTCTTCTATTCCCCCTGTATTATCTGTTTTCCAATATGCTTTCTGTCTTTGCCTTGGAATGAGATTACTTGGTTTTGTCCAGGCCCTGACCGGATACCCTAGCTGGGAGGGAAACAGTCGGGAGATGATATTTTTTGTTTTTGTTTTACATATATATGTGTAAACATTTGTGTTTTCCTCTTAATGGAGACATCTGCTTGAGACATTTAGGTGATCTCTAATTAAGTACATTGATGGTGTGCTTTTGGAATCTACATTTGTTCCCTATTTGAACTAATTCCCCCTTTGTTTTCTTTGGTACTTTAATTGTAATTCTAGATCTTTTGACTATCCCATTTTCTTCCATTTTTCTGGCGCCGATATGACCTAAATGTGTTCTAAAGCATGTAGAGGCAATGATTACGCTACCACAGTAGTATTGTGTATAATAATTTGAGTGTCCCCCCCCCCCCCCCCCCCTCAGATTCTGACCTTCAGCGGAATATTTATTTAATTAGTCTTAGACCAGACACAATGGTTAATTCTGACGTGTGCTTTTTTGAAGGTCTGATCACTCATATTGTTATGGGCTCGTTGATGTCGTGGAAATATCCTCAAAACAACGCAAAAAAATATTGCCCATTACAACAATGTTCTATCAAGCCCACAATTGGGTTTGGTGATCAGACCTGCAAAGTGATTGTATATGAACACAGATTAGCCCCCCTTCCCTCACCCTGAAGTATTACTTTTACTTTGGAAATTGCTTCTTGTAAATACTCTGAAAAATACCCCCCCCCCCCCCCCCCCCCCCCCCAAAAAAAAAGCAGCTTTAGTGACAGTTCCCACCTTCAGGAACTTCATGATTTATTACGTATTTCAACGAGTTGTGTTTGCCAGACAATTCATGACTTGACATAGAGCTGATACCAACAAATATTTATTTGAGAAAGAAAAAGGATGATGGATGTGTTGTTTTTTTGTTTTTTTGTTTGTTTTTTTTTTACATTGTTACGAGCATTGTTGATGCATTGCATTCTTGGCAAAAAAAAATAATAATAATAAACGTGTGACATTTTGAACCCATTTATGTTTTGTTTTTTAAAAAAGAAAAATGATAAAAATTATCAGGTAATTTTGTTTTTCCACAGAAGAGAAATTCATATATGGACCGCATCAGTTTGTTGTAAAATCTGTTGTATGAGGAGTTGTTAGATTGTTTTATTTATGCCTTGTATTTTTGGTTGTATATAAAACTTAACATTAGTTGGTGAATTCCGTGAAATTTAGGTTTATATTCAATTGAAAATTGATGAACACTTCAGTTTCTTTTACTTTTACTGATAATTAATAATATATTTATCTATATTCCTGTACTTAGAATATAAATCAAAAATCAAACTCAGCTGTTCTTGGCAATTAGCTCAAAATGTAGTAATGCGTTTATTTTATGATTTTATTTATTTATTTATTCATTTATTTATTTCTGGGTGAGGTTCCTGACCTCCCATAGTGACAGGCAGGCACTTACTGTGTCTTATATCTCCCTATATCTGTTTTCCTTTGTCTTGGAATCAGATTACTTAGTTTTGTCCTGACCCTGGTCGGAGTCCTTGTCTAGGAGGGAAACAGTCGAATGTATAGTTATAGTTTTGGGAGATTATAGTTTTTCCCTGTAAATCATTTCTGTTATATATTGTTATTTTAAATTTTTAATTTATGATTTGTAAACATTTGAGTGTGTTTCTCTTCGTGGGATTTTGTGCTGGTGTCTGCGTGAGACTTTTATTTAGGTGATCTCAACTAAGTACTTTGATAGTGTGCTCTTGGAATCTTATATCTGTTTCCTATTTGAATCAATTCCCCTTTGTCATACTATATCATTTTCTTCCTTTTTACTGGCGCTGATATGACCTTAATGTGTTGCAAACGCCGTAAAATCCTTTAAAACAAACATTTTTAAAAAAATTTTTGCCAAGTATTTATTTAGAGCAATAAGTATTTAGTTCGTCCCTGAGTTTTCTTTCAATGAATTCTAAGTTAGTTACTCTTGGATTCAGCTTTTTATATTTGGATGTGTCACGTCAGCATTGCTTGCTATTATCATTATTATTAATATTATTATTATTATTAATATTATTATTATTATTATTATTATTATTATTATTATTATTATTATTATTATTATTATTATTATTATTATTATTATCAGTATTTTTTTTCTCTTTTTTTTCGTAGATTTCACGATGGTTACAGACTTGTGATTTTCTTTTATTGTTTTTAGTTTAACTTGACTCGTTTTTATTAATTATTTGTACTAATATAGTAATAAAGGTGTCCAATGCTTTATTGTTTAATTTATCTTCGGTTTATTATTGTTTGGTTGTTTTATTTATTTTATTTTTTTTTAAATGTAATCTCAAAATAAGTCCACTGATAGTGTGCTCTTGGAATCTACACCTGTTCAATTTGAACCGGTTCCCCTTTTCTTACCCATAGTGGGCAGGGAGGTACTTATTGTGTCTCCCATCCCCCTATATCTGTTTTCCAACTTGCTTTCTGTCTTTGTCTTGGAATGAGATTGCTTGGGTTTGTCCTGGTTGGTAGGGAAACAGTCAAATGCATAGTTATTGTATTGGAGATGATATTTTTTTCCTTGTAAATCATCTCTCTGTTATGTATTATTATATTTGTTATAATTTATAATGTAAGCATTTGAGTGTATTCCTCTTAGTGGGGGCCGTGCTTGTGTCCGGATGAGACTTATAGGTGATCCCAAACTAAGTACATTGGTGGTATGCTCTTCGAATCTACATCTGATCCCTATTTGTTCCCAGTTCCCCTTTGTCGTACTTTTTCTTGGGTGCTTTAATTGTAATCTATAACTTGTTACTATCCCATTAACTTCCTTTTTACTGGCGCTGATATGACCTTTATGTGTTGCAAACGCCGTAAAACCCTTAAAAACAAAACAAACAAAACCTCCTGCTCCTAGTGGGGACATGTGCTTGTGTCTGGATGAAACTATTAGGTGATCTCATTCGAAGTACACTGATAGTGTGTTCTGGAATCTACATGATTCCTATTTAAATAAATTCCCCTTTGTCTTCCTGTTTATTTCGTGCATTTATTGTAATTCTAGAACTTTTTACTACTACTACCCTTCTTCCTTTTTACTGCCGCTGATATAACCTAAATGTGTTGCAAGCGCTGTATATCCCTGAAAAAAAAAACCCAAATAAACAAAACCTTTCTCTTACTTTTTCTTTGGTGCTTTAATTGTAGTTGTAGTTCTAGAACTTTTTTACTATCCCATTTTCTTCCTTTTTACTGGTGCTGTATGATCAAAATGTGTTGCAATCACAGTAAAACCCTTAAAAACAAACAATTTCTCTATGTCTTACTTTTTCTTGTGTGCTTTCAATAGTAAATCTAGAATATTTGACTATCCCATTTTCTTCCCTTTTACTGACCTAAATGTGTCGCAGGCGCCGAAAACCCATTCAAAACAAAACAAAAAAACATCATTTTGTTTGTTTTGTTTTGATGTCCTCCAAAAATGTGACCTATCGCCTTATGTCGCAGACACAGTAAACCCCTTAAAAACCTTAAAAACAAAACACACACAAACTTTTATTTTACTGACGTTGAAATAGTCTAAAACCCGTTTTAACCACACACCCCCCCCCCCCCCCCAAAAAAAAAAAAAAACAAAAAAACACAAAAAAAAAAAAAAAAAAAATAAACATCAACATATTTTACCACCAGATCCTCTTTTGTTTTCTGTTTGAAGAAAATAAACAACTTCGCTTTGTCCAACTCCATTGTACCGTGTAAATTAATTCTTAATTTGTTATGTGTAATGCCTCCAAAGATATATCATTATAAAGTTTTAGGATGGAAAATCAGTCAAACATACACGCTTGGATGAACGTGTACTCGACTTTATTAAGGGCGACAATCATGAAAACCCTATGTGCGATTCATGTTTTATCAGTTGCCCCCCTTGGTAATTACTCTTGATTATATCACGATGGCTTCACTCTGACGAAATCGTTGCCTTTCATCGTTTTTGTTGTTGTTGTTGTTATTATTATTATTATTATTATTATTATTATTATTATTATTATTATTATTATTATTATTATTATTATTATTATTATATTTTTATTATTATATTATTATTATTATTATTATTATTATTATTATTATTATTATTATTATTATTATTATTATTATTATACTTGTTTTTGGTGGTGTTAGTGTTGTAATTAGTGCTTATTTTGTTTGGGGTTATTTTTTTGTTTATATGTGCGGTTATGTGGTATTGTGGTATGACACTCGCTTTCGGATCGGAAGGTCCTGGGTTCGAGTCTCGCGCTCGGCGCATTGTTGAGTCCTTGGAAAAGGGTCTTTACTCTCATTCTCTCACCGTACTCAGGTGTAAAATGATTACCTGACCGTTAACAGCGTTGTCTTTGTCCGAAAAATTGCCTTAGCCAACAGCAACATCTAACACCTAGTACGAGACGTGACGTCTATTAGATGAAATTACTTTTTTTTTTTCTGATAGAGACAAAGCTTTTAACGTTAAGGACCTTCAAGGGATTTTATCCTATTTCGCCCTATAGATAGTATGCAGATGACGTCACTCAGGCCTTTGTTATTGTTTTTGCCATCCGCGTTTGTGAGTTGTTCTCACTAAACTGTATTAACCAGACTATGAAAGTTCATGGTTACACAGAGTTTGTGTGTTGGTCCGTTATACTTCCGGTTGGCAATGTTGTGAACTTCTTGGCCAAGCGCATTCTATCTATACCATAATATTATGTTATGTTATATAATGTCTTCTTATTCCTACTGTGTGGCTTTGTGGCTGAGTGGTATGACACTCGCCTTTGGATCAGAAGGTCCTGGGTTCGAGAGTAGCCATCGTAAACTTATAGCCTGACACTGACCAAAAAATGACGTCAAAATGCCAGTCTTTGGCCACAAAAGAAAACAAATCGTGAGTTGTATTCAATAGTTCAACCATGAGCACTACTAACGACAACTCACTAGGCGGTACAAAAACCAAATAATGACGTCAAAATGCCAGTCTTTTTGGGTCTCAGTGTCAGGCCATAACTTAACGATGGCTACGGTTCGAGTCCCGCGACGCAGAGTCGAGTCCTTGGAAAATGCTCTTTACTCACATTCTCTCACCGTACTCAGGTGTAGAATGAGTACATGGCCGTTAACAGCGTTGTCTTTGTCCGAAAAATTGTAATATCGCCTAACAGGCGGCATGTCCCGTCCTACATGTTCAATGTTGCTGATGACCAGGGACCCCTTGTAAAGCGCTTTGAGCACATGTAGTGGATATTGCGCTATATAAAAGCTTAATTTTCTTTCTTTCTTTTCTTTTAGTTGGTAAGGAGAGGGTTGATAAGCTACAATAAGATAAGATAAGATTATAATCCAATATAGTTGATAGATTAAGATGTACATTAGTTATTAGTAGTATGTTGGAATAAAAAATAATAAAAAGAACGATGACAGTTTATAGAAAGCGAAACAAAACAGTCGTGACTAAAAAAAGAAAAAGAAAATATAAAGAATAAAAAAAGATACACACACACACACACACACACACACACGCACACATACACACGCAAACACAAATAAACGCATACAAAGCTAAAAAAAAAAAAAAAAAAACAAACAAAAAAAAGGAAAGAAAAGAAAAGGGAAAATGTTACACATTGGTGACGGACGAACTGCACTTATTTGCAGGTCTGATAACCCAATTCCTTATGGGCCCATCGTTGTATTGTAATGGAAATCTTTAAAAAATGACACATATATTGTCCGTAACACTAGGCCCATAAGTGGGTTCGGATGTCAGACCTGTATATATGTACACGTCGGTGACGGACATTCTGGTGGCGGATTATTTATTATTTTTATAATTATTATATTATTATTATTATATTATTATTATTATTATTATTATATTATTATTATTATTATTATATATTATTATTATTATTATTATTATTATTATTATTATTATTATTATTATATTATTATTATTATTATTATTATTATTATTATTATTATTATTATTATTATTATTATTTATTATTATTATTTATATTATTATTATTATTATTATTATTATTATTATCATTATTATTATATTATTATTATTATTATTATTATTATTATTATTATTATTATTATTATTATTATTATTATTATTATTATTATTATTATTATTATTATTATTATTATTATTATTATTATTATTATTATTATTATTTATTAATTATTATCATCATCATCATCATCATCATCATCATCATCATCGTCATCATTCTTATTATTACTGCTGTTGTTATTATCATCATCATCGTCGTTGTTATCAGCGTCCTCCCGATCATCATCATCATCATCATTCATCATCATCATCATCATCATCATCATCATCATCATCATCATCATCTTGTTACCCTGAGGGTTATATAAAGTAATTTATACGTATCCATGTTAGTTTGTTTCCATCCGTAGTGAAAGTGAAAGCACAAAGCCAAGAATGCATGGAACGAATGGATTGAAGCCAGCCAGGCCTTGTGTGTCATTTGTAATACATTACATTACACTGATACAGGATGGCTGTTGAACAGAGAGGCGGAGTCAGTGAACGTCTTGATTGACGTTTGACTGGCATAGACCCCGCCCTCTATTACATACGTTTGAGCTCGTGTGTTACTAGTACTAGACTGGGACGATTTAATTTGAACTTGCTAGATAATGATGATAATGATAGTATTCATGCGGCTATGTAGTAGTATTGTGGTATGACACTCGTTTTCGGATAGGAATGTCCTGGGTTCGAGCCTCGCGCTCGGCGCATAGTTGAGTCCTTGGAAAAGGCCCTCTACTCACATTCTCTCACCGTATTCGGGTGTAAAATGAGTACCTGGCCGTTAACAGCGTTGTCTGTGTCCGAAAAATTGTAATATCGCCTAATAGGCGTCATGTCCCGTCCTACATGTTAAATGTTGCTGTTGACCAGGGACCCCTTGTAAAGCGCTTTGAGCACATTTAGTGGATATTGCGCTATATAAAACTCAATGATATTATGATGAAAATGATGATGATGATGATGATGATGATGACGACGATAATGATGATGATGATGATGATGATGATGATGATGATGATGATGATGATGATGATAATGATGATGACGACGACGATAATGATGATGATGATGATGATGATGATGATGATGATGATGATGATGATGATGATGATGGTGATGATGATCTAAAGGCAAAGGTGCCTAAATTGAGCCAATGAAGGGGAGAGAAAAGTAAAGCGAAAGAATGGCAATGTGACTCGTGTAAAAGGGGACAATACAAAGCAAACAACGTCTCGGTCTTGGTCTTCCTTAGGCTATTACTCACAAAACACACAGATGATGATGATGATGATGATGATGATGATGATGATGATAATGATAATGATGATGGTGATGATAATAATAATGATGATGTTGATGATAATGATAATGATGATTATGTTGATAATAATAATAATAATAATAATAATAGTAATAATAATAATAATAATATACTTATAATAATAATAATAATAATAATAATAATAATAATAATAATAATATAATAATAATAATAATAATAATAATAATAATAATAGTGATAATAATAATAATAAATAATAATAATAATAATAATAATAATAATAATAATTAATAATAATAATAATAATAATAATAAAAATAGATAATGATGATGATGATGATGATGATGATGATGATGATGATGATGATGATGATGATGATGATGATGATGAATTTGATGATAAGAGGACTCTTATAAAACTTTTAAATAGAGACTGGAGTAAAACAAGGTTGTGTGATATCCCCACTTCTCTTCCAATTGACACTCGATTGGGTGATGAAAGAATCGATGAATGGGACCAAAACAGGAAGCAGATGGACTTTTTTAAAGATGTTGGAAGATCTGGATTTTGCAGATGACACTATTCTCCTGTCACAAAAATTTCAGGACATGGAAACAAAACCACAGAAGATTGCCCGTAGTGCCCTGAAAAATAGGCTTAAAGATAAACATAGACAAAACAAAAACAATGAGAATAAATGCAAAACAAACTATTGGGAGGTGAGATAGAAAACGAGGATGAATTTTGCTATTTTGGAACAAAAATGTCTGAAGATGGGGACTCAGTAAAATAAATAAATGAAAGGTTTAAAAAAAAGCCCGTAAAACTAAAACTTTTGGCACCTTAAACAAACTTTGGAATGAAAAGAAAATTTCAACAATAACGAAGGTGCGCATATTCAAGAGTAATATGGAGCAGAGTCTTGGAAATCAACAAAAAATTTCCAAATTAGATATTTTCCAAAACAAATGTCCACGAAAAATTTTCCTTATATTTTGGCCCATCAAAATATCAACGAAAGAGCTTCTACCAAAAGCTGACATGACCCCAACTTCTGAAAAAGTCAAATGAAGAAGATGGAGGAGATGGTTTGTAGGAGTAGGATGAATGATGGAGCAATCCCGAAAACAACGCTCAGATGGACACCACAGGATAATCGCAATAGGGGAATACTACTGGAAACTTGGAAAAGATCAGTGGAACGAGAGATGACATCCTTCGGTTGGAGGACCTGGGGTGAGGTCCGGAAGCTGAAGACAGAAACTACTGGCAATTGGGGATGAAGACGACTGGGGACTTGGAGAAGATCGGTGATGGAACGAGAGATGACATCTTTCCGTTGGAGCTGGGGTTAGGTCCGGAACCAGGCAGAATACAGAAGCCACTGGTGCTTCTCACTCTGTCGACCTGATGTGTTTATGAAACACAAAAGAGTAGTAAGTAAGTAAGTAAGTAAGTGATGATAATAGGAATAATTATGTAAAAGAATTGCCCGAATACGATCTGGATTAGAGAATAATCGACTACACAATTATAGACGACTTCCGAATAAAATGACGCGCTTTTTAACTTTCACTTTCAATCGCGTTTCGTTTATTTGCCGGGATGGATTTTTGCTTTGCTAACATATAAAAAAACACAATTGTAACACATCACGTGCGTATTGTTGTTAGTACAAAAAAATTTAAAAACCTCTATCGAAAATATTGTAAAATCTAAAATATTCCTTAATCAGTACAAAATATCTACCTATGAACACCTTTTAAAAATATTTATAGCTATTTCCAATTTCTTTAGAATTTTTCCATGTCCTGTCTGTGACCCTCTGTTTTCCTCTTTCCTTCTACCTCCCTTCCCCTCTCTCTCTCTCTCTCTCTCTCTCTCTCTCTCTCTCTCTCTCTCTCTCTCTCTCTCTCCATCCCTCCTTCTCCCCCCTCTCTTCATACCTCCCTCCCCCTCCCCTCCCCTCCCTTTCTTACTCCTTCCCTCCAATATCATCTCGTTGAGGCTAACTTTCAGCGTTCATTGTTTATATGGTTACGTGTATAGAGTATAAGATTCTTATAAAACAAAAAAGAGAAAGAAAAATTCTAAAAAGACAACCGAAGACAAAAGCGAAAAAAAAAAAGACTAGCGTGGACCCCTCCCCCCCCCCCCCCCCCCAAAAAAAAAAAAAAAAGAGAAGAAAAACAGCAACAAAACCAAAAAGAAAAAAAAAGACAGGCGTGGACTCCCCCCTCCCCACCCCTCAAAAAGGGAAGAAAACCAGCAACAAAACCAAAAAGAAAACAAAAAGACAAAAGCAGTGAATTCACACCCAGGGTGCAATTGCAATATCAATAGTAAAGTGACATGATTAACAAACCTGTCAAATTGTCAGTCAGTCGACCTCCCACACGCAGTACAGTACTCACGCGCAAGTAAGACAGTTCTTACGTATGTTTTCGTGTGTCTTTGTGGGAGAGGAAGGTTGGGGGGGGGGGGGGGGGCGTGAATGTGTGTGTGTGTGTGTGTGTTTGTGTGTGTTTTTTTAAATAGTGTTACTTGGAGGATATGAGTAAGCGTGAGTGTCTGTGTGTATCAGTGAGTTAATGAGTT
>NC_088366.1:60916700-60936700 GCF_034508935.2 Berghia stephanieae | reverse complement strand
ACGATTCATTGAAGATATAGATAGATAGATAGAGATAGAGAGAGAGAGAGAGAGAGAGAGAGAGAGAGAGAGAGAGAGAGAAAGAGAGAGAGAGAGAGAGAGAGAGAGTCTTTGGCCGAGTGATGCCTCGTATCTCCGCAAAGTTGAGCGGTGTTGAGTGAGAGCAATGAATGGTAATGTTCGCAAAATTATGGCTTCGGCCTTCTGTCCTTAGCTTTGTTCGCTATACCACAATCGACTTAGGTGTGGATGAATACCCGATAAAGTACGAATGTGCATAGTTATACTTTTTTTTTTCAATGATTATTTAAATTCACTTCAGTTGGCAAATTATGTAAGATGTTTAAAAGCCCGTTGACAATCTCATCTTTTTTTTATCCATGTCCTACAATTGTTCACTCTGCGAGAAAAATACATTAAAGCGTGTGATAATTTTCTTTCATTTATTTTTTCAAGAGGGTTTGTCACCTTTTCTTTTTTTTAAATGAACTTTTTAATAGCGCATTTTCACCGTTTATCCATGCTCACAATGTTGTTTTTAAAAAATTTATTCCAAAAACAATGTGGCATATATCAGGCCTATTTACGTGGCTGCACAATCGCTTGTTACCAAGGTGCACAGAATACTCTTCAACAGTCATGTCGTCACTTCCCTCGTAATGACGCATGGTAACTTAGTAACTGGCTCTAAACTATCGGAACAATGGCGGACGCCCTTATGAAATATTTCTCCGACGAGCATAAAAGTGTATCCAGAGGAGAAAAACATTATAAATATGATCGTGTTTTAACTTTTATACGAATATTTAGAACCACGATGGCCGCCGATGCTGGGCGACGTGACATCAGACTATTGAATCCAATTGCAGGACTTATTACCAAAAACAATACGGGCTTGTATTAACATTGTTATAATAATGCACAATGTTATGCGTTGGTCTGGGAATATTTCCATTCAAACAATGAGCCCATAAAAATATGGAAATAGGGTTCAACAGTCGTGACGTCACTTCCCTCGTAGTGACGCATAGTAACTTAGTAACTGGTTCTAAGCTATCCTAACAAGGGCGGACGTGCTTATGAAATACTTCTCCGACGAGCATAAAAGTGTATCCAGAGGAGAAAAACAGTATAAATCTGATCATTTTTTGACTTTTATCCATTCTGATCACACGACATGTGAAAACGTTCTAGCCAGCATGAAGAATAAAAATTACTGATTTTCTTTGTTTAGAACCAAACTGCTGGTTGCTGGGCGGACGTGACATCAGACTATTAAATCCTATTGGGGATTATCAGACCTGCAAATAAGCACGTCGGTTACTTCCCTTTGTCTTTTTTATTTATTTATTTATTTTTTTATTGTTATGCTTCGTCATTTGTTTCTCCGTGACTGCCTCTTCTATCTGAATATTGTTATATTATTATGATTAAGAGAAAGAATAAGATCTTTTGTTTCTTTATTTTGGTTCCAAGCGAGGGTCGCGGGGTCGCTCTATTTTTGCTTACTCTAAATACTTCTGGCACTTGACGCATCTCAAATAATCGGGTGTATTGTGATAACATTACGTCTTTACTCTCATTGATAGGATCGTGTTTATTTAACAATATTATTGACACTTAGGGTTATTTTGATAAATATTATGGAGCTTTGATTGTTGCTAGATCATTCTATGTTTTTTATATACATCGAGGAGAAAAGAAAGGGTTTTGGATGGAGCGAAATCGACGTACAAGGTATTGTTTTTCTTCATCATCGCCTTCTCTTCCTCCTCTTCCTCTTCTTCTTCTTTTTCTTCTTCTTCTTCTTCTTCTTCTTCTTCTTATTCTTCTTCTTCTTCTTCTTCTTCTTCTTCTTCTTCTTCTTCTTCTTCTCCTCCTCCTCCTCCTCCTCCTCCTCCTCCTCCTCCTCCTCCTCCTCCTCCTCCTCCTCCTCCTCCTTCGTCTTCTTTTTAAAACTTACTATGTTAACTTTGCACACGTTTAAAACACGAAAATTAACAATGATATCACATATTATTATTACAGTACTCGCCTGATTCTCGCACGCTCTCGGGAGAAGCCAAAAAGACGAAATCCGACGCTCATGCGAGTTACCGATTTATGATACACCATGGGACAGCGTGGCTCAGCGGTCCGGGCTTTGCTTCGTACCCGAAAGGTACACCGAGTTCGATCACCCGCCGCTGCGCTGTGTGGCCTTGAGCAAGTCACTCCGTCCTAGCTCACCTTGCGGCGCTGCTCTGCGACTGGCGCCCGGGTTATTCCAGTCTTCCCTTGCAATTAATAGGCCCTAAAGACAAATTTACCCATGGGATGAATAAAGGGAATTTTATTTTATTTTAGCATTAATTTATTTATGATACGATCACGTCTCTTCAATCAAACACCGCCGGTCCCAGCATTTTCTCCGGATTACAGAGATATCCGGAAAGTGGAATCAGTCCCCAAAGAGTAGACAGTAAAAAAAAAAAAGAAAAATTATATCCGCTTCCGGGCAGCCTGTTCCGATGATGGAGACATCCGTCAAGGGAAATAACTCGTGTAAATTGTAACGCATGTGTGAACTTGAGTATTTTTCACACCAATCTTGAGAATAGGGATCGGTTTACAATTTATTTATATATATTTTTTTTTTCATACATAATATTATGTTGTCTCTGGGGTTTAACTAATAAACCGAGTCTCAATATGTTAATTTCTCTCTTCGAGTCAAATTGATAAAATTCCGTAATCTATCTCCGGTGTGCCGTATTAAAGAGAGTTCTGGAATTTGGTGTGATAGAATCTACCGAGAAAGGTATAATATATGCTGGTCTGACGTCCGAATGCAAGTATGAGCCTAGTTTAACATTGTTGTAATGGACAATATTTTGCGTCAATTTTTTATTTTATCTAGATTTTCATTACACCAATGAGCCCATAATGAGATGGGTTATCAGACCTGTAAATAAGTGCACTTCACATAGGCCTAATACGGATGGTTGCGTAGCCATCGTTAACATAATATAATTTTGCCTGACACTAGAACCCTCTAGGACTGGCAGTTTGACGTCCTTTTTAGGTTTGTGTAGCGTCTATTGAGTTGTCGTTGGTAGAGCTCAAGGAAACAAGTTATTTCATTGGTTGAACTATTGAATACAACTCACGATTTGTTTTCTTTTGTGGCAAAAGACTGGCATTTTGACGTTATTTTTTTGGGTCAGTGTCAGGCTATAGATAGTTCGAAGATGACGTCACTCAGGGCTTTGTTATTGTTTTTTGCCATCCGCGTTTATGAGTAATGCTCACTTAACTGTATTAACCTGACAATAAACGTTCATGGATACACACAGTTTTGTGTGTTGGTCCGTTATACTTCCGGATGGCAATGTTATGAGCTTCTTCGCCAAGCGCATACTATCTATAACTTTTCGATGGCTACGGTCAGGCTATAACTTGACGATGGCTACGATGAGCCGCTGGGTCACATATTATTTATTTGATGGTACATTATAACCAATGTCTCTGATCATAACTTTCTCAATTTGTTGTCAAATAAAATATTATGCATTTCCCCTATGATCTCAGACTGGAATTTTCACTACTTTTGTAATAAACTAATTATTACATAGAGCAAAATAATTTTCCCACGCCATTACCAGGATTCATTTTGTCTCTACTAAGTATGAGTAAGTCAGTATCTACACAGGACAGACAGTAAGAATACATTTACTTAAAACCCGCTACAGTTTTTGCCTCTAGTCCCTATCCCGTCCAACGTTTATCTAACACCTGTTTTCATACTTTTGTTTCAATAAAGTTCAAAGGTGTTCGAGTCCGCCGACCACAAGTGGTGGTAAAGTCGTAACTAACAGTAAAGACTATTTGAAAGGCCTAACACGCAAAACGATCCCCTCAATTTGTGTTAGTCTTGTTAGCAAATCAACTTTCTTTTCATAAGACTTGATCGCTACGAAAACCACAACAAAGGAAGGAAAGGAGTTGTTTTCTTGAGATTAGCTACCCTACGGCCCCAAGCGGCCGTGTTGAACGTTTCCGGAAGTGGGCAGTGTTAACGGGTAAGTTAAAAACATGGGAATGCAAAATGATACGAAACAAAACCGCAGGCGATTGTTGATCGTTGCCATTTTAAATGTATCTAAGTAAAGACTTTCACAATGATAAAAAGGAAAGAAAAGAAAATGCGTCCGTATAATTACCTTTTACTTTCATGTTCATTTCTAACTAGATAACTAATCACTCGAACTATCTAAGCTGATTTGTAAACGATATTGAGAACAAGGGTATCACTTGATACTAACAAAAGGTTAATAAATATTATTAGTAGTGAAGAGAGAGAGAGAGAGAGAGAGAGAGAGAGAGAGAGAGAGAGAGAGAGAGAGAGAGAGAACCTCTCATGTTATATTATTATGTTTTCCAAGCCACTCGTCCTACTAATAGCCGCCGCTTTGATGTCTTTCTTCGAGTTTATTTAGCCGATCTATAGTGGTCAATCTTGTTCAACACGGCGGTCTGATTGCTTAGAATAATGTTTTTGTTGGTCATTTAACATCACTGGTTACATGCGGCTTACGCCAAACTTGCGGCTGGCTCAGATGGCCCGGTAGCTGGATGTGTCTTCTTGGGGTCAACGAGGGGACAATTAGAGAGGCTAAGGTGGAGCACATTGTGAAAACGCTTTTCTTTCATTTTGGCCCTAACTGTTTTACTCTGAAAGTCGATGATTTAGAATGAGCCCAACTGGTCTCAAAGTCTCAAACGCAAGACTTAAAATAAATAATAAGTTACCAACTCATCTCATTCTGATTACCGAGGTGGTCTCAGATGAGAAGTTATGAGAGTTGATGTTGCCATAAACGCACTCCATCAAGATATGTCCCCAGTTAGTGAGGCTGTCTATCCTTTTCTATTCCTTTACATTTTCCAACTAAGCTATGGTTTATCTTCATCATTTGATATTATTGGACCAAACAAATAATTAAATAAATAAATAAGTAAATAAATAAATAAATAAATAAATAAATAAATAAATATATAAATATGATATGTGTAATAATAATAATAATAATAATAATAATAATAATAATGATAATAATGATAATAATAATAATAATAATAATAATAATAATAATAATAATAATAATAATAATAATATAATAATGATAATAATAATAATAATAATAATAATCTCGTAATAATAATAATAATAATAATAATAATAATAATAATAATAATAACAATAATATATAATAATAAGAAGAAGAATAATAATAATAATAATAATAATAATAATAACAATAATAATAAGAATATATAATAATAATAATAATAATAATAATAATAATAATAATAATAATAATAATAATAATAATAATAATAATAATAATAACAACTATAATAATTGGGATATGGGTGACGTGTCATGGGTGTACGACAGTGAAAAAAAAAAAGGGGGGGGGGGGGGCGCTCAACGCTCGAGTAAAATCAGAAATTACAATCTGTGGTTACTGCCTTTTTGTGACAATGGAATAGTAATGTATAGTGACCTTCAATATTGTCTACTTTTTTTTTGGATCAAGACTATAATATTACTATTATGAGTCACCAATGTTAATCTGTTTGATAGTATTAGTAGTAGAGTAGTAGTATACCATGACTCATGACTCTTCTTGCAGAATGAGTAATAACCACAAAAATTTGTTTTATCTTGTTCATGACATTATCGTGACCTATCGTCTCAAAACGGTAATATGTATGTAGGGGATATTTAGATGTTAAAATTGAATTTTTTTTTTAAGTACAAAATTTTGATACAAAGCTGCCTGAATATGCCGTGGACTGTAAAACGTAATACACAAGGATAAATAAAATAGCTTCGAAAAAGAACAAAATACCAAACATGGAATGTTTCGGGTTCAAAATCCTTCTTCAGCCAACAACAACAACAACAACAACAACAACAACAACAACAACAACAACAACAACAACAACGAAAAAAAAAACCAACTAAAAAAAAAAAAATAATAATTAAAAAAAAAACACCAACGAAAAGACAAAATAAATAAACATAAATACGTTATTAAAAAAAAACAAACAAACAAAAAAACAGATCGACTACAGAGAAAAGAAATATTACTCGGTATGCCCTCTCTGTATTCCTCTATCGTTGATCTCGTTTTTTAAGTTATATATTTATGATTTTAGCTGAAAAAGGGTTTTGAGCCCGAAACGGTCTGTGTTTGATTTTTTGTTCTTTTTTTTTTTTCTTTCAATCTGTTAAATTAATTTTGGTTTATTAATTTTTATAGTACAAAATATTATACGTGTAATCTTAGTCAAGAGGAGAAAAAAAAACTTAAATGTATTAGACTGTATTGAGTCGGAGTGATGTAAAATTGAGCTTTTAATTTTAATATAGAGCAATATCCACTAAACGTGCTCAACGCGCTTTACAAGGGGTCACTGGCCAACAGCAACACTTTACATTTAGGACGGGACATGACGCCTGCCTGTTAGGCGATATTATAAATTTTCGGACAGACACAACGCTATTAACGGCCAGGTAGGTACTCATTTTACACCTGAGTACAGTGAGAGAATGTGAGTAAAAATCCTTTTCCAAGGACTCGACTATGCGCCGATGAGGCTCGAACCTTCCGATCCGAAAGCGAGTGCCATACCACTAGACCTATTAGTCGCACAATAAAAATGTAAATATTGTCATGACTGTAAACGTTTGGAGAAATGTTTGTTTTGTAGAGGAGGGGGGGGGGGGGGGCGCATGCTTTACAAAAAAAAAAAAATGCAAATCACAAAAACTACATATTTATAATTTTATGGTTAAATTTAATTTTCGTCACAGGTTTCATCCCGAAAAAAAAAATGATACAAATTTGAGGCGAAAGTCGCAAATATTTAACGGTTAGAAAGGAATAGTGAAAAGACTTTAGATATCTTTTTTCTCTTTTCTTTTTTTTTTCTTTAAAAAAAAATTATTAATGTAATGAAACGGCTGAATGAAATACATATAAAGTAAATAATAATGATTTGGCACACAAAACCTTCGTGCCGCTTATTTACAAAATACAAATTTGAGGCGAAAGGTCACAAATATTTAACGGTTAGAAAGGAATAGTGAAAAGACTTTATATATCCTTTTTTAATTTTTTTTTTTATTGACGTAATGAAACGGCTGAATGAAATACATATAAAGTAAATTATAATGATAAATAAACCTTCGTGCCGCTTATTTGAGGTAAGAAAAAAGGTAGATGAAGTTGATTCGTGGTTTTAAAAAAAAATAAAAATGAAATAATAAATTTTTTAAAATAATAATGTAGCCGTTTTGAAATTTCCAGCATGTTCAATGCACCACGTCGTGATATAACATTTAGTGCTTCGCCATAATATTTAATCTATCTCTCAAATCAAATCTTCTAATATTTGTTTATCGTTCCCATTAAAATAAACATTTATAATGAGGAAACGGGGATATTAATACACAAAGAAATGTATACATGACATACCACGTCTGCAACTTACTGACTTATCGCCCCTTCTAGTATTCTATTTGTTCTCTCCCTTGTCAAGTCTCTTGCCGGATCCAGGAATCGGAGCCCATTGTTATTTTATGAAGTTGGCATCTTTTAAACACCGTTCTCCCGTTATCTGGCCAAATGTATACAAGCAGACCAAGTTTGCTGAGCTGCCTCCTGTCAAAATACTGCCTAAACGCTCCCCATGATAGCTGTTGCTGAATCTTCTAGCTTCCAGAATAATCTTCAATTATGCGATCAAATGATAGATAATAATTATAAGGACTCTTTTTGCTTTGTGGTTCTAAATCGACGGGGGCCCGCTCGCTCGCTCAACCAGCAGCAGCAGCAGACGAGACATCAGTCAGACCGTGTTGCCCGCTGGTAAAATCTAATGTTTTTGTTTACACTGGTCAATATCTACTTATGCAAACTTCATAATAAACACACGCCCGACATTATCCATTCATCCAGCCATCTTATCCACCTCTTCCACCCGCAAACATCGGGGGATCCGTCTCCTCCCACCTCCTACTCTTTCCCCCTTATCTATCTACCTGCATGGGTGGCCCGTCAACTAACTCTCCCCTCCGTTCGTAGGTTTTCTTCTTCTTGACGTGCCGTATGTCGTCTGCCCGAGATTGTTGTAAACAAAACCAAATCCGGCAGACGATTTTCCCTGATTGGTTAGCTTGACGTGTTAAACAAATTATTATATGTTTTTCGCTTCTTCCGTACCAAATGTTACCCATTTCGCAACTTTTGGATAAAGAACGTGGGCATGATCATGTATAACAAAAACGTAATGATTTGATTTCTTTCGTAAATAATAAATAATATTATTGTACCTTGAGACAATAGAAAATGGTCGATATTATTGCGAAAGTAATTCATGCTTCTGCCATTTAAAAACAAAATTACGATTGCATTGTGTGTGTCGCTTCATATATATCTAGAGAAACATTAAAAAAAAAAAAGTGCGCATTCGCAATGCTCTTTAATCACAAAAACACAAACAAAAAATATACAACGAAACAAACAAAAAAAAAAAAAAAACACCCAAAAAAAAAAAGATAATAAAAGGAACCCAACACTCTCTCCCCCAAATAAAGAAACAACAACATAAAAAATCAAACTCGCCTTTATATTCGATAGCTCCACCAAACTGTACAACTCACTGTATTTTTTAACAACACCACAGTGGGGAACCCGCATTATCTGCGGGGAAAACAAAGGCTATTACGAACAGCACTCGTCTGTTTTAACTCCTATACTGCTGAATTGTGGAAATGAACATAGATCGAGACGAATCTTTTGAGTCATCAACTTTCAACATCGGTATGTAGATGCGTTCAAATGAAAAGACAAGGGAGCGGCCAGATGGCGATTCCCAACAAAAGACCGATCATTATGCCCTAGCAGATTAAAAAAATAATCATTCCGGGTGATAACATTACCTTTAATTTTTTTTTTTTAAGTCTGTAAGTAAGTTGCTCGTTTATCAATCTGTAAAATAATAGTTTTATGATTTAATTGTAGATTTGCCAGTAATTCTGTGCACTTTGGGGGGGGGGGGGATCAACATGGGCTGTAATGAATGTTGACCTCCAGCCCTATTCTAGATTAGATTTTTATCTCATTATTTTGTATCTCCCAAATCGAGCTACTTGCCATTAAAGTTGTTGTATCTACCACAAAGAATTGATAATGTTGGACCATTTCCATTATTTTTTAGCTCAGACTTTGCTGAAACTCACATCATGTGAATTGACATGATAACAAATAAACACACACACACACTCACACACAGATACACAAACGCACACACACACTCTCTCCCTCACACACACACACACACACACACACACATACACACACATACATACACATGTATCCCGGTATCAAAGACCAAGATTTGAAACCTATAGACTTATGGTATCTGAAAACAGTGTGTGAGAAACTGAGAAAAATAACTGTAACTGCATCGACCGAATCTGAAGACCTGCTCACCGACATCCTGTTGGAATGTCCAGGATATGGTATCCCATGATTTGGACACCGGGGTTAGATAACTACTGTCTTACCTTGCCAAAATTCGACCTCATTCCAGAGGGAGGTTGGATGTCAAGTTTGTTGCGCGATATTATACCTCTTTCTTACCTACAAAGAAGGTGGAATTGGGTTATGTCTTAAAGAGAGATGAAAAGAACGATTCTGCGGAATGGACTCCAGAAGAAAAAAGAGGGAAATAAGGACCAAACCAACATGGCGCAGGATGCTGAAAAGGACAAGATGGCGCGGCACTCGTTTTCTGAGATATACGTAACTGGTTCGACGAAAATTTTAGTCTTTGGAGAAGACTCTTTACTCATGACATTCTCTCAGGACACGCAGTCGTAAAATAAGTACCAGTAACAGTGTTGTGGAATAAAAAAATGTATTAACTCGTCCTACATGATTAGCGTTTCTATTGCAACATGACTCATTGTAAAGTGCTTTGAGCACATTAAGTGTAGCCTACTGTGTTACAAAAGAGCTCACTTTTATTTTATTTTATCTCTATAGAGCAACAACAAGAACAGCAGCTGAATAGACGATATAATATCTCGGTGCAGCTCTGTATACAAACCAGTGTTGCTATTGCCTTGGGACTCCTTGTAAAGCGTTTTGAGCACATTTGGTGTACCTTGTGCTATACGAGAGCCCAGGTTTATTTTATTTTATCTCTATAAGAGCAACACAACAGCATCAACTAAACAGTCGATATAAAACCTCGGTGCAGCTTTGTAAACACAGCGGATCTGGTACTTGATTATGTTGAATTATGTTTTAAACAAGGAGACCGTCCTACTGTTAAATAGAATAATATACATACCTACAACAGATAGTTTATTTCCTCTTCGTATACTAATCGACTGTAATCTATCCACTTGTTGATAATGAACTAAAATAAATCGACTGTGCCGACGTGCATCGACAAAATGCTTTTTTTAAAAAAAGATTCGTTGGGATCGACATGCACATATGTGACCCAACGACTCAAAACGGTATTATGTCGGGATGGACCAGGTGTTACAAAGTCAAATTATAGTTAAACTGGTCAAAAATATGAATTATTGGTATTTAGTACTCTAAAATATGATATTCCTTCTCCTCTATAAGGCATACAAACTCAACTAAAGTCTGATATTTCTGGCCACAAATTCCATTTTCAGCAACTTAATCATCCCGACTTAATACCGTTTTGACACGAGCAGGTCTGATAATCGAATATAATAATCGTGGACTTTATTTAATAGTGTTACATTACATTGTTGTAATGGGCAAATATTTGCGTTGGATTGAAAGTATTTCCATTACAGCAATGAACCCACAACCATTTGGGTTATCAGACCTGTAAATAAGTATACCTAGATCTACGTTGATTTTGAGCAATCGCCTCAAAATGACGTCCTTCCTTCTCGTTAATGTATTATTTTCTTGGAATGAATTTGATGAAGAAAATTATTGAGGTTGAAGTCAAAATTATGATAAGAATGAAGAAGATGAGTTGTTTCTCTATTTTTTTTTTTTAATTTTCGGGGGGGGGGGGGGGTTGTTTGTTTTGCTTTTGTTTTTTTTGTTTTTTAATTTGACATCTGTATTTCTTTTTTTTTTGTGTGTGTGTGGGGGGGGGGGGGGAAGAGATTGGTTATTTGTCAAAGTTTAATGAGAGAATATTTATTTTTACTCGCATTTTATGCGATAATATTAAGATTGATTCTCAACCATTAGGTTTATCCCCAACTTAATACCGTTTTAAATTGGCTGGTCAAAATGGAAGCATTTTGGGGTGATTTGAGTGCTGAAAATGGTAATATTATGGTTGAAAAATATGTAACCTATTGAGTTCAAATATTATGTTTTATTGAAGAAAATGATGGCAATCACGTTAAAGTAGAGGGCGGTGGGGGCTGCCTGTATTGTTTCCTCCCGCAACTTCTACATTATCACTCTTTCGTTAGTACAATCAAGTTAAGGACTATATTTAAAGATTTTGTATATTCTGGACTTTTGAATTTTAAAGTCACTTTTCATCCTACGACATTCGATTGATAGCGATTGGTCAGACTTTTTTTTCACTTAATTTTTAAGAGTTTTGACGGACCAAGATAACTCTCAACTTGTCAACCATTCTCAGATTTGAGAAATTTTGATAAGTTGATGATCCTCTTATTTCATCGATATTTGAAATTAAAAAATAATTATTACAAAACTGAAATAAGGTGTTTTGTCACTTTTCGGCACTGTGGGAGTTTTAATAAGATCCTGGGTAGTTCGGTTTTCGTTTTTTCTTTTTCTTTTTCTTTCTTTCTTCCTCTCTGTTTTTCCTTTTTTTTTCACTTGCCAAGCGAACCTACCTACAACAATTTGTTTATGTTTTCTCTCGTCTTGCAACCAATCTGCGTTAATCTATCCTTTTGTTGATTTACTTTTAAGATAAGTGTGGTGAGGTTGTGGCTAGGTGACGCGTGAGATGCTCGGATTGAAGAGGCAAAAAGGTTTTGGGTTTGAACTCCTCTTCTCTTCGGACGTAAAGAGGGTTGGCCTCTTTGGGGATGGCAAAAACAATATAAAGCGGGACTGCGGGGTAACCCGTAGCCATCGTTAACTTATAGCCTGACAGTGACCAAAAAATGACGTCAAAATGCCAGTCTTTGGCCACAAAAGAAAACAAATCGTGAGTTGTATTCAATAGTTCAACCAATGGAACCACTTGTTTCCACGAGCACTATTACTAACGACAACTCACTAGACGGTGCAAAAAAAAAAAACAAAAAAAAAACAAAAAAAAAACAAACAAAACAACAAATAATGACGTCAAAATGACAGTCTTTTGGGGTTTCAGTGTCAAGCTATAACTTAACGATGGCTACGGTTAATCCCTCTCAAGCGCTTAATGATCGGTGTCCTAATTAGAATCCAAATAAAATCCCCGACATTGGACGGGAACGCATTTTCGACATGAAGGTGGGTTTGCAAAAATATACCGTTCCTCCCGACGAGGACGTCGTCGCCCCTGGACTTGAAGAGAAGCTCGCTGAATTCTGTACCAGAAAGAGGAGACATTGCTTGGGGCGTCGCCATCGTTAACTTATCGCCTGACACAAGGACCCACAAAGACTTATATATTTTGACGTCATTTTTATGTTTTTGCAGAGTCTAGTGAGTTGTCGTTAGTGGTGCTCAAGGAAACAAGTGATCCCATTGGTTGAACTATTGAATACAACTCACGATTTGTTTTCTTTTGTGGCCAAAGACGTGTCTTTTGACGTCATTTTTTGGCCAGTGTCAGGCTATAGATAGTATGCGCTTGGCTAAGAAGTTCACAACATTGCCACTCGGAAGTATAACGGACCAACACACAAAACTATGTGTAACCATGAACTTGTATAGTCCGGTTCATACAGTTTAGTGAGAACTACTCATAAACGTGGATGGCAAAAAAACAATAACAAAGACATGAGTGACGTCATCTTCGTTCTATCTTGGAGGGCCAAGAGGCTATGTTTTATTTAGACCATTTCTACCGACAACCACTCTACATCGTTGGAATATATTGCTGGCACACGTTACGGTAACGGCAAAGAGACCGCAGAGTGCATCTGGTTGAACACTCCTAAAAATCGTGACGCAGCTGCCGGGCGCTGTTTCAAGAAGCTCGTGTGTGGATTTTTCTTGGAGGGCCAAGAGACTATGTTTAAGGCCATGTCTACCGACAACTACTCTACATCGTTGGAGTACGTTACTGGCACACGTTGTGGTAACGGTAAAGAGACCGCAGAGCATCTATTTGAACATTCCTTAAAATCGTGACGCAGCTGCCGGGCTGTTTGAAGAATGCTCGTGTGTGGATTTTTTTTTGTTCTTTTCAGATTGGATATTATCGGCGTCATGACATTGTAGTTCAGCGATTTGAAGATGCTACTGGCATCCGAAAAGCTGGTGACAGAGATTGGACAATGAGGAAAACTATGAAAATGTTATGACTTACTGACTTAAGGCCTTTCGCTTCCGACGTCCTCTATCGTTTTTTTTCTTCGAGCTTGGTATCGGTAGGTCTAGCGGCTTTTCTCTTAATTCTTAGTTATTTGTCCGTGCTCGACGTCATTATCCGGAAGACGGCAGAGGACGGCAGTGTCGGGTCGTCAGAGTCAATCTCCGGTGTGGGTTAGCCCTAAGGGGAAAGTGTGTGTGTCTTTTAAAATAAATCACGAGGAGTCGAAGTTAAGTGGGGCCTTTGTAATAAAAAGCAGACAATGGCATTGCTCACGATTGATAAAATAACAAGTACTTTCCGACACATCTATCTACCTTTCTACTATCCTTTATTTTTGGGTGGCCTTAAGCAGAACTGGAGGATGAAGATGAACTATTTAAATTTATCACTGAATGCGGACATTGTAGATTTAATCGTTTCGGGGGGCGTGAAGAAAGGGGTGTTGACTTACCGATTAAAAAATAATCTTTATCTTAAAAAAAAATATATGCAGGTAGGTATTCGACCTGTTTGCTACTGCCAGTCTACGTACAAAGTAGGCGTTTTTTGATATGGTGAGCGTACCACGCACGTGAGTTAGCAGAGGGGTGAGCACGATTTTTGTAGTACATTACTTAAGAAATAGCGAAATTGTTCTACGGCATAGAACGAAATACAGTGAATGTACTTTTACTTGCAATCACTATCGGCTTGTAAGATTCAGTGAATGGAATATTCAATTTCATTTCAATACTCTGGATATATAATTATATAATGATAATAATATACGTATTTCATTCTGGGAACTGTCTTGATCTTAATGGTACAAAAGGTAATGTTACTGTTAAATAAATATTTTAAAAATAATTGAACTTTATATAGCGCAATATCCACTAAATGTACTCAAAGCTCTTTACAGGGGGTCCCTGGCCAACAGCAACATTTAACATGTAGGATGGGACATGACGTCTGTTAGGCGATATTACAATTTTTCGGACAAAGACAACGCTGTTAACGGCCAGGTACTTATTTTACACCTGAGTACGGTGAGAGAATGTGAGTAAAGAGTCTTTTTCAAAGGACTCAACTATACGCCGAGCGCGAGGCTCGAACCCACTACCTTCCGATCCGAAAACGAGTGTCATACCACAAGACCACATCGCTGTACAAATAAGTGATTACATAAACAAACAGATGAAAAGAAATGATTAATAAATGTGGTCTAGTGGTATAACACTTGTCTTCGGACTGCAAGTTCTAGGGCTTGAGACCCGCTCTGAGCAGTGCATAGTTGAGTCCTTGGAAAAGGCTTTTTACTCACATTCTGTCACCTTAATCTGGTATAAAATTAGTACCTGGACTTTGATAGATTAGATTATTGTAATGCCCTTCTCATTGGCTGTCAAAGTAAACTAATTGATCAGTTGCACCAATATATATATATATATATATATATATATATATATATATATATATATATATATATATATAAAATATCACAATAGAGAGATCATAAAACATCCGTTCTCCTGTAATTGCATTGACTTCCTGTGAAGTTTAGGATAGAATTTAGATTATTGTGCTATGTTTTTTTAAGACCTGGATGGATTAGCACCTGAATATTTGCAGGAACTAGGTAATTGAACAATAAATATGAAACCACTCGAAACTTAAGATCATCTCAGTCCCAACTCCTACTGGTTACCATCTCAAAATCCATTTAAAAAAAAAAAAGTAAATAAGCCTTTTCCTCTATTGCTCCACGCCTAAGGAACGCACTCAGTCCTCGGACAAAGTCCTGTGAAAATTTATTATTTTTTTAGTAAATGTCTGAAGACTAAGTCGTTGTTCCGTAAAGTTTATTTTTTCTGAAGGAGATGTAGCCTAGAATTTGTTGCTATATTATGCATGCTTATTAGATATATTGTTTCATGACATTGTTATGGTTGTTATTTTTGCTAGTTTTTATTACACGTATGTGAAGCGTCGTTAAACATGGTGACTGGATGTTGAGGCGCTATATAAATTCATTAACATCGTCGAATAATACCTGTCTGTCTGTGCGACTATGTGGTCTAGTCGGTATGACACTCGCTTTCGGATCGGAAGGTCCTGGGTTCGAGCCTCGCTCTGCGCAAAGTTGAGTCCTTGGAAAAGGCTCTTTACTCACATTCTCTCACCGTACTCAGGTGTAAAATGAGTACCTGGCCGTCAACAGCGTTGTCTCTGTCCGAAAAAAAATGTAATATCGCCTAACAGGCGTCATGTCTCGTCCGACATGTTAAGTGTTGCTGTTGGCCAGGGACCCTTGTAAAGCGCTTTGAGCACGTTTAGTGGATATTGCGCTATATAAAAAAGCTCAATTTTTTAAGCCTAGAATTTGTTGCTATATGCATGCTTATTATTAATAATGTTTCATGACTTTGTTATGTTTGTTATTTTTGCCAGTTTTTATTACATGTATGTGAAGCGCCGCAAAGCATGGTAACTAGATATTTAGGCGCTATATACATTCATTATTTATTATATTATATTATATTATAATACTTGTTAATCGCAGGGCTGATTACCTCTCCTGACAGGTAAATACTTAAGAAGGCTATGTTAATGTTACTGACCCAACCTGACAGTTTATTGGCGACAAATTGCACGTTTTGTGTAATTGATGATAACGTATTTATCAAACAGGTGAAAACAAGTGATTTGAAAAGAAACCTATGTAAAATTATAATCGACCTTATTACTTTGTTTAAAATTTTTAAATATCATGATATACAATGAAACATTTTTCTATGCAAAATTTGAAATTCATCCGACACGAAATAAAAGCTCTAGACTTGACATTAAAGAAAACTTTTGTATTTTAAAAAATTAGATTGAAGAGAAATATTATTGTAGAATTCTTGAACTCCTATATTTGAAATTTCGAACAATTTTTAAATTAAATGGCTCGGCGCGACCTAAGGATCGCATAATATTATGGGAACGAGTTCAAAATTTCCAACGCAGGAGTTAAGGGGTACTTTTATGTAATGTTAATTTGACCGTGGGGTATTTGTAAAAGTTAATGAGTCGTGACTGTAGCTATTGTATACGGGTACTGAGTGGCCGTAATCCAATGATCTTCATGTCGGTGTCTGCTATTTCTTCTATGTAACCTTTGTTTGTGATCCATCTTATTGCTCTTCGTTGTACTTTTTCGACGGTGTTTACACCTAGGCCTATTAATGCTATGTTGATAGGTAAAAGAGAAACTCACAACAGTCGTCAGCCGGATATAATGTACCAACACATAAAACTATGTGTAATCTTAAAAGTTTATAGTCTGATTGATAGAATTAAGCGAGCACTACTCATAATAAAAATGGCTCGTTAAAAACAACAACAGCTGAACGACGTCAATTTTGTTCCTGCTATAAGACCCCGCGTTGAGAGACTGGCAAGTAAATCGAATCCTATATCATCTGGACAAACTTTGTAAATAAATAATATATAAAATAAAATTCCCTTTATTCATCCCATAGGGGAATTTTTTTTTTTTTCACTCAAAATTGATAATTTATATTGTAATGTGACCAGAGCTTGTGTTTTTACACGAGAATGAGCGCTGTATAATGTGTATTATTATTATTATTATTATTATTATTATTATTATTATTATTATTATTATTATTATTATTATTATAGGGTCTATCCAAAGGGAAGACTGGAATAACCCAGGCGTCAGCGCAATGCAACGCCGCAAACTGAGCTAGGGCGAGGTGGCTTGCTCAAGGCCACATCATAGCGTAGCGGCGAGCGATCGAACTCGGTTCCTTTCGGGTACGAAGCAAAGACCGTACAGCTGAGCCACACTGCGGATTAACCTCGAAAGAAGTCCTGGGTCGACGGCATTAATGTTGTAAATTGATTAATTTATTTTCTTATCACCTTTACTGTCATCATATCTAAAAAGATCCAGCTACCCATTTACAGCTGTATTTAAGCAGATTCTAGGCCCAGTCCTAACCTTCAGGTTATGAAGCTAATACTAAGAAGAAATGAAGTGAGTAGAAAAGTGCCAGAAGACAATAGAGAATAAAAAATTTTCGCGGCGGTGATGGGGTTTGAACCCCCGACCTTATTGGTACGACAACTCCGCCTGGCCGGTGAGAGCATACTAATACGCTAAGTCAAACATTTCCTACGCACACTACAAACACTTTATTTCTACCAACTCCCTTTTAAAAAAATAAGCTCCACCCCTAAAACGTACGAGAAGCGTGTTTACGTTTTATCCACCGTCTGCCGTCAGAGCATTGGACCGCTATATATTCTTAAACATTCAAAAACTGACATGGTTTTGACAAGTTGGCCTGCAGGTAAAGAAGGGGGGAACGCTCATAATACTATAATATAACGACATACCAACTCTCATTTCTCCTCCCCCTTTCACTCTCTTTCACCTGCGTTTTCCTCTTCTTATCAAAACACAGTAGGAGTAGCCTTTTCACGCTCTACGAATCACAAATTATTGACTTGTCCGACAGGTAGGTAAGCCAACCAACGAACTACAAACCAATCACATTGGAGGAGAAATCATTGTTATCGATGTTATACCACCCACGTTATCGAGAACCGTTACTTTTGCTGTATTCATTCATGTACAACAATACACGTGACGTCACAAACATCAAATCAACACTGCCTCCGAACTAACTGACCAATCAACGTCAAGAATATAATAGAAACAGCTACACATTGTGTGATAAAATGGCAAACAGTCGTATAATAAATAACTCGACAACACACGTTTTAAACCCGACTATATCTCATTTATTGATAATAGTCTCCGACAATCGGAAGTACTTCTTTTAATTGTAAAAAACTTAACACTCATTCTCATAACTTTACCATTTTCTTTTGTTCGCGCACACGAAATTATGAGTTTTATAAGTTCTTAAGTAGACACCAAACGCAATGATACATTAATAAATACATTTATTTTTTAAATGCTAAGACCAGTGGATTTATATCGATGCTGGAAGTGATGTCTTGTGCTTTTAGCAAATGGTCACGGTTTTTAAGGGTTCTTAACATCAAGCGTGGTCTTCGTGGTTCTTTATTATAATTTTTGATGGAGTTTCAGTAGTTGGTCAGCGGACGGATTTAATAAGGATAAAATACGCAGAGCAGAGCAAATGCACAGTTTTGGTGAGGCAATATTATTATTATTATTATTATTATTATTATTATTATTATTATTATTATTATTATTATTATTATTATTATTATTATTATTATTATTATTATTATCATTAATCATCACCACTCAGGATATTCATATACTAAAAGCTTGTTATTGATAACCTAAACATTAAAAAAAATTCTATGAATACACAAATAATTTAAAAGTAATATTCGTTTTATTTATCCAATTATGGAAAATGTTGTTTGTTTGTTTTTTGTTTTTTTTTTTTGCCATTAATTTTTTTATTTTTTAACTTGAGCTTTTATATAGTACACTATCCACTAAACACATCAAAGCGCTTAACAAAGTGTCCCTGACGAACAACAACGCGAGCCATGAAGAATGAGACATGACGCCTGTTAGGCGATATTACATTTTTTTTCCCCCGACAGAGACAACCCTGCGGCCAGGTACCTACTCATTTTCACCTGAATACGGTGAGAGAATGTGAGTAAAGAGCCTATTCCAATGACTCAACTATACGAGAATAATAGATAAATAGATAATAAATAAATAGATAAATGAATGAATTAAAAAAAAATACAAACGTTTATATAGCGCATTTTCACAGGTTCACAATGCTCAATGCGTTTCATAATACTTCATTTAAGACCCATACTATATTATGAACATTTACTATAAGATCAAGACGATATTATGCGAGGTGATTTCGATTTTAGAAATATAATTTTTACAGTCAAAAATACGAGACCTGGTTTATGTTGTTGTTTTTTTTTTGTTTTTTTTTTTTTTTTTGTTTGTTTTGTTTTGTTTTTGTTTTTTCTTATCTGATCTTACTAAAGGCTTAATATAAGAATTATCCTTTAAATGACTTATACAATAGTTTATAATTACAGAATCTCATATAGCTTGCATTGTATCATTCACAGACAGTTTTACACAACTTTGAATTTAAGGAAAAAGAATATATTATCAATACGGCAATGTAAAATCGAAAAATACTATTATAGTTGTTGTTGTTTTTAAACGATTTACTAAAGAGAATGAATATCATTTGTGACTCATCGTCACAGAAGGGTATTATGTCAGAGTGAACTAGAAAAGAAAAATTGTGTTTACAGTCAAAACTATCAGAAAAGGTGAAATTATGACTTTTGAAGTTTAAGAAACAAAACTCGCTCTTTTCAACGAAGTAAATTTTAAAATCTGAAATGTTGTAACTCAAACTTAAAATCCGGTTTTATGAATCACT
>NC_088366.1:60894200-60911700 GCF_034508935.2 Berghia stephanieae | reverse complement strand
TGTCTCAGAAAAATGTAATAATTAGGCATGGGGTAAAAGTAACCCCGGTAAACTACGGATATAGTCGGTGTTAGGGTTGAATGAGTTAAATCCAAGTAAATCTGACTCATGAATGATTAACATAAAACAAACGACGTTTTATTGACTCATTTAGGCACATCTATTTAGGAGTTAAATCCCAGTTGGGACGATATATCTTTATTTTCTGTGTCTTACTCTTTTTAAAAGAAAATTTCTCAACACTGATTGGGTAGCTGGGTATGTTCAATCAAAGGGAAAGTACTCTGTGACAGACTATCAGCATTCTATCCAAATTGTGACAAGCAATCTTTGGTTTGTTTAACGCTTGTGAAAAATGAACAGCACCAAGCTGCACGAATCGTATGGCTCTCACTAAGGGGATTTAATTAAATAGCACGATATCCACTAAAACAGTGGTCAACTGATGGTGATGATAATAATCTTGATAATAATAATAATAATAATAATAATAATAATAATAATAATAATAATAATAATAATAATAATAATAATAATAATAATAATAATAATAACAATAATAATAATTCTTCTTCTTCGTTCCTCTGATGGACATCTATGGCTGCAGTCCGATATCTGCTATGAAGTCTGTGGTCCGCTTTAGGTCCTCAGCCTCACCATAGAAATAATAATAATAATAATAATAATTATGATAATAATAATAATAATAATAATAATAATAATAATAATAATATAATAATAATAATAATAATAATAATAATAATAATAAAATAATAATAATAATATTAATTATGATAATAATAATAAATAACAATAATAGATAATAATAATAATAATAATAATAATAATAATAATAATAATAATAATAATAATAAATAACAATAACAATAATAATAACAATAATAATAATAATAATAATAATAATAATAATAATAATAATACCAAATAATAATAATAATAATAATAATAATAATAATAATAATAATAATAATGATAATAATAATGATAATAATAATAATAATAATAATAATAATAATAATAATAATAATAATAATAATAATAATAATAATAATGATAATAATAATAACAATAACAATAATAATATAGGAGGAGTTGGAGGAGGAGGAGGAGGAGGAGGAGGAGGAGGAGGAGGAGGAGGAGGAGGAGTAGCGGAAGAAGAAGAAGATTTGAGCGCATTATTCATATTATTAATATTCAATTGAATACATATCATAAATACAGGTGGAAGTCGCTTGTGTTATAAACATTCTGATATTTGTCATAATCATACGTTTAAAAAATGATCGACTTCTATCATTTGTAACAAACGGAAATATCAACTCGTGAAAAACTCGGTGACGAAAGACCATTGTGACCCCTCGTCTCAAAACAGTATTAAGTCGGGATGATTAAGATGCTGAAAATGGAATTTGTAACCAGATTTATCATGCTTACGTTGAGTGTATATTCTTTATAGAGGAGAAGGAATATCATTTTTTACTGTGCTAAATACCAACGTTTCATATTTTTGATCAGTTTAACTATAATTTGACTTTTTTTTATCATCTGGTCCATCCCGACATAATACCGTTTTGAGACTAGGGGTCACAATTAGAGCAGGTGGTTCATTGATGCAGTGTTTCATCTGCTGGTATAGTAAAACGATGGTGAGTCTGATCATTGATTGAATGGGTGGCAGTGATCCAACAACTCTAGCTAGAGCTCTTGTTATTCTGGCCCTCTTGTTTTGTCCTTGGGCCATTTAGTTACTGTGCATAATATTAATATTGCCACACATTAGGAAGTGACGGATATTTGTCAAAGTGCTTTTTGAATAAAAGGTAAGCCTAATAAGTGACTTGTCCAGTATTTGCGACTATGTGGTCTTGTGGTATGACACTCGCTTTCAGATCGGAAGGTCCTGGGTTCGAGCCTCGCGCTCGGCGAATAGTTGAGTCCTTGGAAAAGGCTCTTTACTCACATTCTCTCACCGAACTCAGGTGTAAAATGAGTACCTGTCCGTTAACAGCGTTGTCTTTGTCCGAAAAATTATAATATCGCCTGACAGGCGTCATGTCCCGTCCGTCATGTTAAATGGTACTGTTGACCAGGACCCATTGTAAAGCGCTTTGAGCACATTTAGTGGATATTGCGCTATACAAAGCTCAATTTATTATTATTATGTAATGGAAATTATTTGGTTCGGTATAAAGAAAATAAAATCGAGCTTTTGTATAGCCTGATATCCACTAAACTTGCTCAAAGCGCTTTACAAGGGGTCCGTAGCCAACAGCAACACTTAAGATGTAGGACGGGGCATGACGCCTGTTAGGCAATATTACATTTTTTTTCTCCCGACAGAGACAACGCTGTTACACCTGAGTACGGTGAGAGAATGTGAGTAAAGAGCCTTTTCCAAGGACTCAACTATGCGCCGAGCGCGAGGCTCGAACCCAGGACCTTCCGATCCGAAAGCGAGTGTCATACCACTAGACCGCATATCCTTATTATAACATACAATGATTGAAGAAGTGATCAAACTCGTTCGAACAAATTATATACGAGTCTTAAAAATCCTATAAATTCGTTTTGAGGGTGTAATAGAAATTCTCGGCAAAAGTTTAATAAAGTACAGTGGATATAGATAGTATGCCCTTATCTAAGAAGCTCACAACATTGCCATCCGGAAGTGTAGCCGACCAACACACAAAACTATGTGTAACCTTAAACGTTTACAGTCTGGTTGATTAAGTTTAGTGAGAATTACTCATAAACGCAGATGACAATAAAAAAAAAAACAACCAAAAAAAAACAAAACAACAAAAACCAAAGACCTGAGTGACGTCAACTTCTTACTATCTATGTATGTAGATAAAATTCGAATCAAAAATGACAGTTACATATTTTTTTAAAATCTATATAAAATATCTTTAAGAATACAAAGAATAATAATATTATTTCTTTGAGGCTGGGTAGTGCGCAATAGACATGCGATTATTATTATTATTATGATTATTATTACTATTATTATTATTATTATTATTATTATTATTATTATTATTATTATTATTATTATTATTATTATTATTATTATTAGTATTGTTATTACTAGCAGAGAGCCCATAACATTTACGGAGAAATATATGCCTTTACAAACTGGCACCTATAATACTTTACTGTATTCTGAAAATAAACATAGACCGAGATGAAGCTTTTTTGGATTCAACAGGTAATGGAATTCCCCTTAATTTAAGAAAGATTGGCAAGTTACTCGTAAATCAATCTGGAAAAGATATTTGTATCGTTTTTAGATTTGCCAGTAATTCTGTGCTTGTTGATAAAAGAGAGGAAGAGAGAGAGAGAGAGAGAGAGAGGGAGAGAGAGAAAGAAAGAAAGAGAGGAGAGAGAGAGTGAGAGAGTGTGTGTGAGAGAGAGAAGAGAGAGAGAGTGTGTGTGTGAGAGAGAGAAGAGAGAGAGAGCATGTGTGTGTGTGAGAGAGAGAGAGTGCGAGAGTGTGTGTGAGAGAGAGAGAAGAGAGAGAGAGAGAGAGTGAGAGAGTGTGTGTGAGAAAGAGAGAGAGAGTGAGAGAGTGTGTGTGAGAGAGAGAGAAGAGAGAGAGAGAGAGAGAGAGAGAGAGAGAGAGAGAGAAAAATAAGTAGGAGTGAAATATCTGTTCAATGTTATAGTTGTCATATAACGTTATAACAAGTGTAACTAAATGACAAATTGCCATATTTATGGACAATAAAGATTATTATTATTATTATTTTATTATTATTATTATTATTATTATTATTATTATTATTATTATTATTATTATTATTATTATTATTATTATTACTATTATTATTATTATATTATTATTATTATTATGATTATTATTATTATTATTATTATTATTATTATTATTATTATTATTATTATTATTATTATTATTATTATTATTATTATTATTATTATTATTATTATTATTATTATTATTATTATTATTATTATTAAAACATAACATTGGCTTTACGGAACAATATTAACAGTCAACCCTATTTTAAAAAAAAAAAGAATAGATAATTTATTTATAAGAGTATCAAGAGAGGTTTAAAATTACGTCATCATTTTTAGTTACGGATGTGCTAGAATTGCGTAGAATCGATTATACTCGCATGCACAACGAAAATCAACGGTCAATTGGAATCAATAGTCCGATGTCATGTCGCCCAGCAATGGCGGGCATCTTGGTTCTGAACAAAGAAAATCCGTACTTTTAATTCTTCATACTGGCTAGAACCATTCATATGTCATGTGATCAGAATTTGTAAAAGTCAAAACATGATCAGATTTATAATGTTTGTTTTTTTCCCCCCTCTGGATACGCTTTTATGCTCGTCGGAGAATAAATATTTCATAAGGGCGTCAGCCATTGTTCCGATAGTTTAGAGCCAGTTACTAAGTTACCATGCGTGATTACGAGGGAAGTGACGTTACGACTGTTGAAGCGTATTATGGACTGAGCATTACGGCCTATCAGATTTTCGTAGTATTAATTTGACTCAATGGATGATAGAATTAGGCGGAAATTGTTTTTTTAAAAACAAAGGTTTGCATGTTACTCGAATATCAATCTGTAAAAAATGGTTTCATAATTTTTAGGTTTGCAGGTAATTTTGTGCTCGATGATAAAATTTAACATTGGCAGTCCGGAATAATATTGAACCCCACCCTATTTTAAAGAATAGGTTCTTATTGTTATTATTATTATTATTATTATTATTATTATTATTATTATTATTATTATTATTATTATTATTATTATTATTATTATTATTATTATTATTATTTTTATTATTATTATTATTATCATTATTATTATTATTATTATTATTATTATTATTATTATTATTATTATTATTATTATTATTATTATTATTATTATTATTATTATTATTATTATTATTATTATTATTAGGACAAATATTTCTAATCGTTAATGATAAGTCTATTCATTTATAAAATCTTCCACAAACAAAAAACACGATTTCATTTCCCCAAGATTGTATTTACATATTCATATGATTAATTAAGCGTATGGGAAAATGGATTTGATTGTTTTACACTAAGTTTTAGGAGAAAAATATTCATAATCAATACACATGAATGATAAAATTATTCTTTTTCTAAAATCCTCCACAGACAAACAACAAGATATCATTTTTCCTGGCAGCGAGATCTCAACTCCATTCTGATAGACGAAGATTTATGAAACTCTTGAAATCATCATAAAGCAAACAAAAATTACATGAAAATGTGTTGATTTTAAATCAATATAGAACAATGTAATCAAAACTTAAACGAGAAAGAAACAGACCTCCCAAAAATATATTATAAAAATAACCATTATTGTTTGTGACAAGACAATTAAATAAGAAAACACTACCAGTTTTCCTAATCACTCTAATTAAAGGATTGTGTTAGGAGATTCTACCATCGCAATACGTAGACAGAGAGAACAATAAATCTTACGGACAAAACAAGAACAGAAGAAAAACAAAACAAAAACAAAAATAACACAAATTTATAAGAGAGTCTTTTATTTTTTTCTCCACTGAAGATGAACACAATGCAAGGATTTCGCCCAACATCCGGGAACTTAGGTATGCTTCCGCCATTTTCTATGTTACAATACACATCCGGTCTCTTAGCATCGTCAAACTCTGCATCACCCTACGCTGCAAATGACCGCGGCAACAGCAGTGCTGGTATCAACAACAGTAACAATGGCAATACTAGAGGAAGCCTGTCCTCACCGTCATCCATCCACCACCAACACCATCAACAGCAACAGCAGCATCCACATCATCACTTGTACCACCAACATCCACCAGTCTTTCCGACTTCACCTGCCGGGGCATTTCTGTCGCCGTCGGACAAGCTTTTGGTCTCTCAAATGACGTGTGCACAAGTGAGTTAACTTTTTTTATTTTTAACATTGAGAAATCAAGGAGCAGACACATTTTGCAAAACATACCTTTATTTATCGCTCTATGTTATTCGACATTTCCATTGCTGATATCATAGTAATTTGTTTATTCCCCGTGTTTATTTATTTTACAGTTGAAATACAACGCGATGTTAAACGAGCTCCATCGCCAACGTGAGCACAGTCAAAAACCGCCTTACTCATACATTGCCCTCATCAGCATGGCGATCAAAGCAGCGCCGGGACGGAAGGCAACCCTGAACGACATCTATAATTTCATCATGGAACGATTTCCCTACTATCTAGACAACAAGTGTGTAATTTTTTTTACAATTTTTCATCTATCTCTCCCAGCCCTCTCTCTTTCTGTCTCTCTCTCTCTCTCTCTCTCTCTCTCTCTCTCTCTCTCTCTCCCTCTCTCTCTCCCCCTCTTTCTCTCTCTGCCCCCTATACTCTCGCTCTCTCCTCTCTCCCTTTTACTCCCATTCACTCCCTCTCTCCACCTCTCTCTTCCTGTCTCCCCCCCCCTCTCTCTCTCTCTCTCCGCTTTCTCTCCTTCTCTCCCCCTCCCTCTCTCTCCTTCTACCCCCCCCCCCTCATCTATCTCTTCCCCCCCCCTCATCTATCTCTTGCCCCCCCCCCTCACTCTTAACCCTTTCTCTCTCTATCATACACACACAAACACACACACTCTCTCTCTCTCTCTCTCTCTCTCTCTCTCTCTCTCTCTCTACATCCCGATTAATTTGTTCAATGTAAATCAGCCTGAAAATTAATTACACCATTCCTTTTGTTTTCCAATGATTATGTTTCTTGATATAACTTTTGGTTTGGATTCATACATACATACATTCATTCATTCATTAAGTCAGTCTGTCCTTTTTTCAATTTAATTTTTTTTTAAATCACCACCACCACCACCACCACCACCACCACCACCACCACCACCATCATCACTACCATCACCATTATCATTATCATCATCATCATCATCATCACCAGCACTTCCACCACCACCACCACCACCACCACCACCATTGGGTATCACCACCATTGGGTATCACCACCACCACCACCACCACCACCATCATCATCATCATCACCATCATCATCATCATCATCATCATCATCATCATCATCATCATCATCATCATCATCATCATCATCATAAGCTGCATCATCATCAATCCCTTATTAATCTCTGCCCACAGACAAGGCTGGCAAAATTCCATCCGTCACAACCTCAGCCTCAATCACTGCTTCGTCAAAGTTCCCAGGGATAAAGGTACTCCAGGTAAGTCATCATGGAGTATCGATAACTCAACTACTAGACCACTCGATTCAGTGGCAAAGCAGGATCCGTTGATCCCAGATGTAGCCAATATTTTTTCTGACCCCCCCCCCCCCCCTATAACGTCGGTAAGAAATATTTTACACACTTGTCATCCGTGTTACCATTACCATTTCAAGACCCTTTCTTTGTGTAAAACACAAAGTAAATTTAGCCCAAAGCATCGAATCAGGTCACAAAGACGATGATTCTGTCGTATGTTTACCTCTCTCAACCCTAACACCGACTATACCCATAGTTTACCCGGATTACTTTTACCCCATTCCTATTTATTACATTTTTCTGAGACAAATTATAGGCGTAGTATCAAAGCTAATGTTTTTAGTTTTTACATGTTAATGATAGTTGTATAAAACTATCCATGTACATGCTCAGTTTTAATGCATTTTTTTCCAATTTTGAAAAGTAGCAAAAATCTCTAGGATTGAGTGAGTTAATCCAACGTCTAGCGGGAAAAACGAATTTAGGTATTTAAAGAAACATTGTTCCTCAACTAGTTATTGACCATGTTTACGTTTGATTTTTAAAAACAAGTTTCAAGTTTCGAGTATATTTAATCTTAGGCTTTCGCCATCAAATTTAAATCATAAAATTTGATGGCAATATACATGAAAATGAAACAAAAAATGAAAAAAATGATCAAAATGATACAATTTAACCAGTTAACTCTCTCGAGTTCATCTTGATTGAAAATCGAATAAATTTAATCGATTGTCCATTCATATGAACTAGAGAGAGGGCGGGTCACCCCGTAGACTCAGTCATCGACACCTATTTATAAAGTTAGAAAATTTTCAACTCTGAGCTGCGCATAGTTGAGTCCATGTAAAAGGCTCTTAAGTCACGTTTTGTCACCGTCCTCGGGTGTAAAATAAGTACCTGGCCATTAACAGCGTTGTCTCTGCAGGAAAAAAAAAATGTAATTTCGCCTAACAGGCGACATTTCTCGTGCTACATGTTAAGTGTTGCTGTTGGCCAGAGACCCCTTGTAAAGCGCTGTGAGAACATTTAGTGGTATTGCCCTATATAAATGCTAACGTTTTTTATTAACCTTTTTCGTTTTTTCTTTTCAATCAGGAAAAGGAAATTACTGGACTATGGATCCAAACTGTGAGGAACTCTTCGAAGAAGGAAATTACAGAAGAAGAAAGAGAAGGGTCAAAGTGCACCAAAGGATTGGCTCAGACTCGGCTATGTCATCTTCTGCTGCTGTCGACGTTGAAAGATATCATGCCAATGAAATGGATTATCAATATTCTGACGACAAAAACTATATCTTCAAACACGACAAAGATAATTCAGAAAGTATGGACCATGATCTCTATGCGAATCCTACTATTTCAGGTGAAGATGAGTATGATGATAATGAAACTGGCTCAGAATCTGGTATTAGAGCGCGAGAGCACGATGTAGACGAATCGACATTTTTGACGAGAATGTCGTCTGCTTGGGATGAGCATGACCTGGATGAGTCTAGCAATGAAAGCGGAAGTGAAGTCATGGATAAATTAAAGGATGATCATCATTTCCATGACGAATGCAAATTAGGTAATGACGCAATGCGGAAGGATTTACCATCATCACAATCACCTTTAAATAGAAACATTTCGCCTGGAGAAATAATCCGCGAAGAAGACGGAAATTTCAAGAAAGATTTTCGTTTTGAGAAAGCAATTATTTCAAATTTGAATGAAATTGAACAACAGGAAAGCGAAAGTAATACTGGAACTGCTCAAGAAAAGACAGAGAAGGAAAGTTGTGAGAATAAGAGTAGATTACCTATTGAAAGCCTCGAAAACATTGGTCAATTGTGTGATAAAAATATCAATATAGACACATCGAATTATAAATTAAGCCCCGTAAAGAAAGAAGAAAACACAGAAAACGAGAATTCAGATGATAAATTAATGTCAAGACATCGCCACGAAATCAAAGATAATGTTCCAGTTGTGGCACTGCCCTCTTCTCCTTTGTCCCTCACGAAAAATTCAGACAAGAAAACTATAAATAGCTCTCCAAGTAACAAAACAAAATTATCTTTCGGGATCGACCGGCTTATCGGTACAAGCACGAGTGATGATGAAAAATCAAATGCTTTCGGAGACAGTTATAACAGTATAATCACAAAAAGCAATGATACGATACATGTCGATCATCTCCAATATTCTCCACTGTCAACATCATCATCATCATTATCATCTTCACTTTCAGGCAAACCCTACGACTTTGCAAACCATTTCGGAGAGCACAGAAACAATTTTGAATCAACGCATTATAAACAAACACAGCAATATCCCTTCAATTTCAATACAGCAACAACACACTTAACCGGAGAAAATATTGACAATCAGAATGAAAGTCGTGAAAAACAAAATAGTGACAGGAAAAGCAACTCACAATCTTCTAATCTGGATAAACGGAAGAGGGATGTGTTTGAAGGAATCCCGAATCCACCTCCAAAACTCATCGATTTAAAAAACAAATCTATTGATTACCTCCCCTTTTCTGTGCTCTCTCAATACTGGAGACATAGTCCGTCCAAATTTCATAGTATGGCGTCTGCAACAGCCAATCAGAACACTCCGTTGGATCACATGATGCTGGCCTACAACCATCCTCTTTTCGCCGCCACACATTTCAATTCCTCTTCCAAACACCACAATTTGAATTCTTTTCCAGGACTCGCAGCGCTCCAGAGAAGTTCTGCGTATCCGCCCAACGCTCTATTTTAAGGATAAATTCTGTCAGGTGAACGGGAAGCGGAAGTCCTCACGTCACAATTTCCTCTCTTCTGACTCAAAACTCAACTCCTCGAAAGTATGTAATCAGTCCTCCAGCCATTTCAAGAACAACGAATAGGTTACATATTGAATGATAAGGTGACATAACAATTTTAGTAGTAGGATGCATAGATAGATTCTTATGATTATGTCCCGTAAAATAGCGAGGATGGATGCTCTGTCTCAACGACCAGCGCCTATAATTTAGGCTAGAAAATAAGATGTCATCACTCTGAAACTAGTTGCGCAATGCACCCAGTCCTCTGCAGGACTGGTTTTACAATTCCAAGGAGATTAGAAACAGGCTTTTGACGTCACGCTTTTGTTCCCTATTGGTCTTGGACTTAGACTTAGAGCGAGTCAGACATTTGTCTTCAGGAGATTTATTAAAATGTCATTTTATAGAGGCATTCCTTGTATCTGACAAGCCCCATCGTTATTGTCTGGCCCCATGCTGATACCTGGACATTTCGAAAACACAGTCCGTTGCCTAATCTAAATGAGGTTGGAACCTGTATGAAATAAGAGGGTTTTTTTTTTAAAGAAGAGCATAAATAGTGAGAATCGGGAAAGGGTGAGGGTGTCTATGTTTGCGTGGGGGGGGGGGGGGCGGTTGATGCCTAGTGTGTAAGCAGACTGCACTGCCCTGGGAAAAACCCGACCAAAACATTTTTTTTCCTGGGACAATATCAAATTTTATCTGCTCACTTGTACAGCTTGATTTGACAGTGTACGCAAGAGAGAGAGAGAGAGAGAGAGAGAGAGAGAGAGAGAGAGAGATAGAGAGAGAGAGAGAGAAAGAGAGAGAAAATAAAACGTTTCTTTTTCCTTATAAGGTCAATAATACTTCACGGAGCATTATCACCATTGTGATAGTTTTTCGATAGTTTTTCAACTACAGATCGTAGCAGCCATCGTTAATTTATAGCCTGATACTAGAACCCTCTAGGACTTACAGCTTGACGTCATTATTAAGGTTTGTGAAGCGTCTAGTGGGTTGTCGTTAGTAGAACTCAAGGAAAAACGTGATTCCATTGGTTGTTGAACTGTTGAATACAAATCACGATATGTTTTCTTTTGCGGCCAAAGACTTGTCTTTTGACGTCATTTTTTTGGTCAGTGTCAGGCTATAAGAACGATGGCTACGCTACGATCTGTCGTTGAAAAACTATTGAACTTTCTAAAAAATGTTTTAGATTAAAACAATGACACGGAATCTTATTATTTTTGCTCTCGGCTCTATGATACTTAAAAATGCTTTCACTGCGGATTTTGTCAATCTCTACGAAAAAGGGAAATGCGCAAGTTAAATCTCATCATTATTGTGATATCATATTTTGTCGTTTATGATAATTTAGTGAATAAGGTATTCTGTTCACTTTGACCCATGATTTAAACCCTATCTCAACATTAACTCTCTCATCACCAGCCATTTTCAGAATTTTCCCCAAAAGTTCACACCCAACTAACACAAAAATATACTTTTTATCACTCAAACTCAATAACAGTAAAGTTCTTGCGATACATCATTTCTTTAGCAAAACATGCTCTACAACACACTGTGTTCATTTTCATTAAATTTTATGATGTACAAAAGAAATTTGAATAAGAAAAATGTTGGTTGTATCGTAACGAATGTGACGATTTTCCTATAGTTGGTAAGGAGAGGGTTACATTGTTGTACCCTGACAATTTTTATTTTAAAATAACCCGTTAATTTTTCCTTCAAATATCGATCAATTAAAATCGACTTACGCATTTTTGCAGGTCTGATAACCAAACGGAATTATGGGCCTGATTTCACTTTGTTGTACTGAACAATATTTTGAGTTGGTTTGAGAGTAATAGCATTATAACAACGAGCCCATGGTAAACTCTTCAACAGTCGTAACGTCACTTCCTTCCTTATAACGCATGGTAACTTAGTAACTGGCTCTAAACTATCGGAACAATGGCGGGCGCCTTTATGAAATATTATTTCTCTGACGAGCATAAAAGCGTATCCAAAAAAAAAAAACATTATAAATCTGATCATGTTTTGACTTTTACGCATTCTGATCACAAGACATATGAAAAGTTCTGGCAAGCATGTTTAGAACCACGATGGCCGCCGTTGCTGGGCGACGTGACATCAGACTATGGAATCCAATTATAGCCTTGATTGTTGAAGTGAACAATATTTTGTGTTGGTTTGAGAGTATTTCCATTACAACAATGAGCCCGTGGTATTATCTTCATCTTGTTTATTCCGACATAATACCTGATTGACCTCGTGGGTCACAAATACTATATTCATATCTTCAAGTTAAAGTTTGTTTGAAAATAAAAAAAGTTAAGACAATGTTTTAATTTTATGTAAATAGCTATATGTTGTTGTATGCAATCTGTAAAATATAATATTCCAGTAGTGGCAATATTATACTTAATCATTCAAATGTTTCATTTCACTCTGATTCCAGCACATAAAAAATTATGGAAAACAATGGAAAAGTTGTGTTTCTTGAATGTTTATCATTTCAATTTTTGATATTCTTGTCCAAAATATTGATGTTTTTATTTGTTTTTATTTTTAAAAATATTTAATGGGTGGAGGCAGCGAGTATGATGATGATGATGATGATGATGATGATGATGATGATGATGATGATGATGATGATGATGACGATGGTGGTGATGATAATGATGATGATGATGATGATGATGACGATGGTGGTGATGATAATGATGATGATGATGATGATGATGAGGAGGAGGAGGAGATAGAGGAGGAGCAGGAGGAGGAGGAGGAAGAGGAGGAGGAGGAAGAGGGGAGAGGAGAGAAAAGGAGGAGGAGGATAGAGGAAAGGAAGGAGGAAAGGAGGAGGAGAAAGAGAAAAGGAGGAGGATAAAGAGGAAGAGGAGAGAAAGAGGAGGAGGAGGAGGAGGAGGAGGAGGAGGAGGAGGAAGAAGAAGAAATGAGGATAATGAAGAAAAGGGCGTTGGTAGTGGTGTTGTGATATCAATGGTGTTATTATTGATATCACCAATATCGGCCCTGTCCAACCTCAACTCCCACCCCGCCCTAAAATTGAGAATTTATATAGCGCATAATCCACTAAACAAGCTCAAAGGGTTTTACAAGGATCCCTATCTAACAACAACACTTAACATATAGGACGAGACAGGAAATAACGCCCAATAGACGATATTATAAGGGTTTCTTTGTTTGTGTTTCTCCCGTTAAAGACAATGTAGGCCTACTTATTTTACACCTGAGTACGATGAGAGAATGTGAGTAAAGGGCCATTTCCAAACACTCAACTATGCGCCTCTCAGAGCATGACTCGAACCAGATATTTCAGTCCGAAGACGAGTACCCTACTACAAGTCCACATTAAGTAGCATTATGGGGGAACACCCCCCCCCCCCCCCCCCCCCCCCCCGAAAAAAATCAATAAAAAAAAAAGAAAAAAAAAGAAAAAAAAAACAAAACAAAAACAAACAACAACAAACACACACACACACACACACACACACACACACACACACGAAAAGAAGAAATACACCTTTTTAAAATAAAAAAAAAATGACTTTAAAGAAAAGAAAAAGGCAGGAAGGTGTCAGATTCGAGAATGCGGAAAATGGGAATAATATACTTAATTTTTTTCGACTCGTGTATTTTCACCAACAATTTCTCATCTTGTATCTGATTTCCTTTAATTCTTTTCTAATTTCTTATTCAGAACAAGGTCGTTTATTACTCCAACAAGATATAATCCCCTCACAATAGAATAAAAATGTAACCCTTCGCCTCAAAACGGTATTAAGTCGGGTTGGTTTAGATGTTGAAAATTGAATTTATAGCCAGAAATATCAGACTTGTGTTGAGTTTGTATGTTTTATTGAAGAGAATGGATACCATGTGTTAGGGTGTTAATGCCAACAATTTGTATTTTTGACCAGTTTAACACTTATGTCGGTTTTTAAGAATCTGGTTCGTTCCGACATAATACCGTTTTGAGACGATGGGTCACAAATATCGTAATTTAACGTAAGTTGAAAGGGACTAGATACTTGAGTACGGGACTCGTGATGTCAAAATAAGCAACTGTCCCTTTTTACGCCTTATGTGTAATTTTATTCAACTTTTCAAAAGCATGGGATGTATTATTGCGAAATTGCTTATTTTCCAGCCTAAAGAAAGTTGGGTAGGGTAAAAGCATTTTATTAAAATAAAAAAAAATATACAATTTATAGATATATGCATTCACATACATCGCACCATATTGCAATATTTATGAGGTTATTTTTTTTGTTTGTTTTATTTTTATTTTTGTTTTTATTTATTTTTTTTTTTTTTGGGGGGGGGGGGGGTTGTTAGGCTCGGTAGTCCAGCGGTACAGTGTCTCGTCTTGTCACAAAAATCAAGCAATGTTGAGCGTGGTCAGTGGTGGTCGGATGACAGTTATTATTTTGGAGAAAGAAAAAAAAACCAGCTTCTGCGGGAACGCGCTAATGAACCTGGCAACAGGGCGGTTTGGTGGCGATTCACAAAATCAAATGACCGATCATTTTGCCCTTGCAGATTTTATAAATAATTATGTGTGTCAAATGGTGATAAAATCACCCTTAATTTAAAACAGGTTGGCAAGTTACTTGTATATCAATCTGTAAAAAATAATGTTATAGTTTATAGATGTGCCAGTAAATTCTGTGTCGTTGGAACAAATTTAACACTGGTGGCACAATCTATCTATCTATGTATCTATCGATCTCCTACCTACCTATCTATCTATCTATTTATCTCTCTCTCTCTCTCTCTCTCTCCCTCTCTCTCTCTCTATATATATATATATATATATATATATATATATATATATATATATATATCCATTCATATATCTATCCATATATCTATCTACCTATCTATTTATTTATATATTTAATTACAATCTTTATTTGCCTGTTTATTTATTTTCAAATTAGAATCATCGAACGAATTGTTGGTTCCAACAAAACCAAAAATCGATCTAAAATCTTTAAAAAATGATTTTTGCCAAAAATTGCTAACACAAGATAACACTTTTTGAAGATTATCTTATGGAACCGTGTAACAATTACTCACTAACTGGTGTTATAAATAAAATGAACAGTCTCGACAATGTATTCTATAGTTGTATATTTGTATTATGGCTGTATTCCATTTCGCCAACCTTTCATTCCATATGTCAAAATTCCACACACCAATCAAGTTTGACAATATCTTTCTCTCACATTTTATATCAGTTCATTTCCCTCAGTCTCCATGTCCTGTGTCGAATCAATATTCTTATTTATACAACGCGTGTAATAGTTTTTAATAACCGTCTATTCTTTATTGGTCTGACAAACTTCCACAACAAAACGTTGGTGAGAAATGACTCCAGAGTGGAGTGTTTTTAATCAATTGGCCACATCTGAAATTAATATTTGATATTAATAGTCCTGCTATTTGTGTTCTCTTTTGTCAAACCTAAGACACTAATCAAGGACCACTTGGTCAAACGATAATCGTTCTCATGGCACGAAAAATTCAAAAGAATAATCAATTGAATTCGCAACCAATTGTAGAATGTATTGTAAAGAAATGGTCTGTGTTTTAGTTGTTTCAGTTCATTTCCACCTGACTGGCAAAGTCAGTACCGTATGGGTACGAGAGTAAATAGAGTCTCCCGCTATTTGAATGGAATATTCTACAACGAGGCCAATATGGCAATGATGTGACAACACGTGACAGCCGTTGTGGTGACGTTTATCCGTATTTTCTGGAGGTGTGACCGCAAACAACTTCATCAAACATGGCTGTTGTGTATCGGTTATTGGCAGTCACAGTGTGTGTGCGACATGGCATGTGGTGTGTCAATATACCGATGGTATCAAATTTCCCAATGACATTGACTAATATTGTTTGGTTTGATTAGACAAGAAATAACTTTAGATTGACGCTTCAAGTTTTATATTTCGACGTTGCTCTCTTAACTCACTCAGTCCTAGAATCTTTTGCTACTTTTCAAAATTGGGAAAAATGTATTAAAATTGAACATGTGCATAGATAGTTTTATTCAACTACCATTAACATGTAAACACTAAAAAAAAACCCCCATTAGTTTTGATACTACGCCTATGATTTGTCTTTGAAAAATGTAATAAATAGGCATGGGGTAAAAGTAACCCGGGTATACTACGGATATAGTCGGTGTTAGGGTTGAGTGAGTTAACATTCCAGGATAATGAAAATTGCATTGACGCTCTACTATATCCGCTATAGAAATTCGTAACTCCGCTTAAATCATTCCTTAGTTCAACTCTTTACAGCATTTTATTTCAAGACAAACCATAAGAATTTTGTTCAATATGAAGGAAAAGTTTATCATTCTCTCAAATCAATTTCAGAGTGAAATAATCTGAAATTGTCGCGAATTGAGAAAATAGCTCCGCATTGTTTGAGTTCAAAACTGCCTGGAATAGAAATAGTTTTCAACAATGCAATATTTGAACAAATGTAAAACATGTAACTAAATGGATATCTACCAAATACGTACATGCTTACTTACTCAATCCTCCTGTAGTCATGGGCGGGACGCATAAGGCATCTACGTTACCAAGGACTTCGATTTATGCCTGTCATCTTAAGCTCTTTCCGTGGATCTTCTCCAGGTTTCTTTGGACCTTCTTCTTTGCCTTTTGCAATATGCCAGGGGAGTGCAGTTCTTGTCAAAGCAATTGCCTCCATTATGGCAACAACATGTCCGAGCCATCTCCTTCTCCAGTCTATTTATAGTTGTAGCTCTATGCCACTGTATCTGTCCTTTCTCTTAGCGTTTCATTTCTAATAATTTTGTTAGACCAAAACATTCCTTAGATTCTTTTTTTCTTGAAGGCATTTAATTTGTTTTGAAACGACTCCAATTTACAACCTGTTTTTCTGATTTAAATGCCACCTTCCAACATTCGCTGGTGTGAAAGAGAACTAAACTGATATTACCCTTGAAAAGTTTCAATACGTACACGAATACCTCCTAAGTGATTAGGGATATAATAGTTCGATGTACATTGAAAGCAGTTTGATGAATAGAGAATAATCCTACCACAAAAATGAGCCGATTTAGTCTTGTTATTTCTATATCTATTAATCAATTTGTCTATTAATTATGTATGTATTTATTCATTTGTTTATTTATCCATTTTATTCTATTTTATCTATGAAAATAGTTAATTGATTTTGTTTATGTTACCAACATATATATCAAAATGAGCTTTTTAAGCATTGCTGTAAAAGAGAAAATCCGGTTACAGAAAATATTTTGTCATTTGTAAGTCACAAACAGCGACGGAAATAAGGGAGTTTTCCACGAACATACAGCGTAATGTTGACTG
>NC_088366.1:60824200-60886700 GCF_034508935.2 Berghia stephanieae | reverse complement strand
AACAAAGCCCAAGTTTCATGTTTTTGTCAATAAATTCAATTTTTTGCCCCCAAGTCACCCCGACATAATACCGTTTAGAGACGGTGAGTCACATATTTGAATCAGCTGGGTGACAAAGAAAGAGAAGAGTAATATTAGTTTTCTGAGGTTATCTGATCAGAGAGATGAATGGCGTACGATGATCACCGATGTCTGGCACAGACTTGGTACTTAAACAAGAAGAAGAAGAAGAATCTCATTCTGTTTTCTTCTGAAATCACAAAATGTGAAGATTTTAAAAATTATAGTTTTAAGAAATTAATTCTGTGATGTACATGGTATTTAGAGTAAAGGCTTAAAAATATTTTTTTAATGTTGGATGGGTCTGATGTTTAGTGGAAAATCGGGAAAAGGGTCTGTAGATAGAGAGATAGACTGAAATTGGAATAATATGCATTTAAGGGTCATAAAATAATTGTCGAATGCTGCTGTTGTGATCATCCTATATAGGCAATGTAAGCGCTCTTTTAACTTGGATGAAATCTCTTCGATTCTGAGTCCAGCAAGAGGAGATTATCGAACAAAAGAGAACATGTGATGAGTCACCTTAATGAATTGAAACTTTTTTTTGAGTCGAGACGATAATTGGATGGCGCTACGAAATCAAGAAATTTAATCTCAACGACCTTACTCTGCGGTCCGGAACCCGTCTTATGGCGGTCACCTTGCAAGGAATTGCAGCGGACTCGCTCATTTTCCCTAGATCTCTAGTTATTATTCGGAGTGTCTGGTGTCACACTGCCAGATGGCACACGGCTTGTTCGTGGCTTCAGAACATGTCCGAATAGCTAGCTAGGCAAACATGAGCTATCGTCGAAACATCAATCACTTTTTTGCGGTAATGGAGGTCACTATCAATGCACTTCTAAATCCTATCCACTTGCATGGTAGTACTTGTCTAACAGTAGGATGACTCACCACGTAAATTCATGTCCCTACTCTACCCCACAAGGACTATATATCAAAGTGATGTCACTCTTCAGGAATGCATAGATACAGAATTCCACTCAAGCTTGTCTGATGTCGGATATATACGTTAAATGTTTTCATTTTTCACTCAATGTCCGTAAGTCGATTGCAAAACAACGACCTTGTTTCTTTACACACCACTTACAATCGAGTTACAAAGTATCATGAACCCCAAAAACCGAAGTACTAATCACAGAGTGTTAATATAACGCATGCGTGAATATCAATTACTTCCGCTGAACTAGACCACTCATTGATCGTTTGATTGGCTTACGGGTAAACGAAACGTTTTGCTTTGACTGCTGGTAATCAGTGGATAAATTAAATTGCTGGTTGTAAAAATAATATTGACATCGGCAGGAACGGTCTTCAGAGGAAGGCAAGGTGCAAGAGAACAGCTTGAGCCACGAAAAGCCTCCAGTACTGAGACTTTAGCCACTAATCGCTAATGATCACCTCTCTTTAGAGTCCATTGCGATTGGCTACATGCATGTATAGTGTATAAACTGCTCTTGCCCAGGGCCAAAACAGGGGCGGATTGCGTCTTTTACCAGAATGGTTTTAGCCCCCACTTTATTTATTGTCGAGGCTGTGTTAGTTTTGACAAGCGTTTCCGCGCGACGTCTTCGATGTTAGTCTAAGCTGTAATGGAGAAGGAAAATATTAGCAGTGTCGATAACGGGAAGGATGAATAGTCAGTAGTTGATCATGGTTATTGTTGTACCTGCTGTACCCTTTATCAGAGACCAAGGCACGGTTAGCACAATTTGAGCCTCTTAAACTGGCCCTTATAGGCACTGATAAGATTGATGTTATGTCCTTTGACGACTAGTTAATCGTGTATCATGTCACTTCTTTCTCTCCCCTACAATCTGTTGTTTTCTCTGTCGCGGTGTTTTGATTGAAAGTTTTCAACTATCACATCACACTATGTTTTAAATAATAATTTTTAAAATAACACCACCAACAACAACAATAACAACAGCAACAACAGAACAACAACATCAAACAAACAAACGAAAAGTAACAAACATAATAAATCAACAATCAAAACAAAAACAGATATACATTTTTTTTAAAGCAGAAGACTGTCATTAGTTCATAGGTTTGACGAGCAGATAAAAGAAACACAGTAGAAGGATGAAGGATTTAAGACATCTGGTCGAAATCAACACAAAACTTTCAAAGACTGTTTATACCCAGACAAACAAACAAAACAAAAACAAAAACAAAAGAACAATTCAATGGAAATGGTGATAAGGAATTTGCAAGACAAATAAATAATAAAAAAAAATAATAATTTTATTTTATTGACAAGAGAAAGTTTTAAAACCTAAAACGAGAGAAAAAACAGTTAAACATGCTTTGGACGACGGACAATCGTCTTAACTCTCTCCTTACCAGCCATTTTCTGGATTTTCCCCAAACCTTCACACCCAACTAACACAAAAATAGATTTTTATCACTCAAAATACAATAGCGGTAATGTTCTTGCGATACACAATTTCTTTAGCAAAACATGCTCTACAACATACTGTTCATTTTCTTTAAATTTTATGATGTACAAAAGAAATTTGAATAAGAAAAAGGTTGGTTGTATCGAAATGAATGTGACGAATTTTTCTATAGTTGGTAAGAAGATGGTTAAGGGCTCTTTGCCCACATTCTCTCAGTAATAGCGCTATACAAGCGTCTTCTTCACATAGATACATTTTAAGTGTCGTTGCTGTTGGTTACTGACTCATTGTAAATCATTTAAATAAGCACATTTTAGTGGATATTGTCCTGTATAAAAGCTCGGGATTTTAAAAAAATGTATATAAAGATGGAGGCAGGAGTGGAAGGTAAGGGGGGGGGGGGGGGGGGTGGTATGGTATGAATTTGTCGATGACGTATGTATTATTTACATAGATATAATGTATGTATGTATAGATATATACCCAGTATATTTAAGAAATAGAACAATACTTATACAGTATATCCGACGTTACAACCTGGCTGCCTTACATTGACAGAACGCCCCGCTTACATTTTAGTCAGAAAACATTTACTTCATATAATATGGATCTATTAAGTTAAACTCCAGCTTGTCAAAATAATAATAATAATAATAATAATAATAATAATAATAATAATAATAATAATAATAATTAATAAATAATAAATAATAATAATATATAAAAACAACAACAATAATAATAATAATAATAATAATAATAATAATAATAATAATAAAATAATAATAATAATATTAATAATAATAATAAAATAATATAATAATAATAATAATATAATAATAATAATAATAATAATAATAATAATAATATATAATAATATTATATAATAATAAAATAATAATAATAATAATAATAATAATAATAATAATATAATAATAATAATAATAATAATAATAATAATAATAATAATAATAATAATAATAATAAATAATAATAATAATAATAATAATATATAATAATAATAATAATAATAATAATAATAATATAATAATAATAAAATAATAATAATAATATAATAATAATGATAATAATAATATATAATAATAATAATAATAATAATAATAAATAATAATAATAAAATAAATAATAATAATAATAATAATAATAATAATATAATAATAATAATAATAATAATAATAATAATAATAATAATAAAATAATAAATAATAATAATAATAAAAATAACAAAACAACAATAATAATAATAATAATAATATAATAATAATAATAATAATAATAATAATAATAACAACAACGATCATGACAATAATCTGAAATTAAAGTCTCCGTTTAATAATTATCGATAAGTAAGAGATCGATTTAATCGACTGATAATAAATTGAAACTTTCTTGGCCAAAATGTTTTTAAAAAATAACAATTATGTGTTTTGTCTGTGTTCGGCAGCTGCTTTCGTCTGCCTGCTAATCTTAAACTAACTGTTGTAGGTTTGTTGTTAGAAGGGGTGAAATCATACCACGGGCGATCCGCTTCGCTCGAGCGGTATGCAATGACAATATTAAGTGATCTGTAAGATGTAAAGAAAACATCATTTACCGCCATGCACTGCGGAATGAGTCGATTTATTCAGGCAGTTGAATATAATACGGTTTTATCTAATTTCAATACTACCAAAAACCGGGGCTATCGTTTTGGTTGGTCTAATTTTTTTTTTTTTTTTTTTTGGATGACGTGGGATTGATTCCCTGTTCCCACGAGAAGTAATATGTGACCCTTCGTCTCGAAACGGTATTATGTCGGAATGAATTGGACCCCGAAAAGTGACTTGAGAATTAAATTGATAGTAAATACCAATTTTTGAGCTTTTGTATTGTGAGAAATTGTCTTCATTCTGTAACATAACAAATCGAAACAAACCCCAAGTTTCATGTTTTTGTCAATAAATTTAATTTTTTTTTTCACCCAAGTCATCCCGACATAATACCGTTTAGAGACGGTGCGTCACATATTGGATGTAAGTGGTTTATATAGATATATAAGAAAAAACGACAACTTGTTTTTCCTAGTGAAAACAAAGCAAATGGACTGTCGTTTAAAGAGGGTATTTATTTGATCTGAGGGAGGTCTTCGGGTTGAGCTCGTTGAAACAGCATTGTCATTTGAGTGTAATGGCAATATGAATATATTATGATTGTTCTTTCTCCCTTCAAAGAAAACAGTCAAGGGTGTATTGTGTTTGAGTCTTATACGAGTGACAATTGGTGCATTGGAACATGACAGTTGATCTCTGGTATAGTAGGCGTTTACACAAAACTAATAGAAAAAAAAAAAACCGAAAAGAAATAGTTAACATGAGCATTTCTATAGCGTAATATCTCCACGTAACGTGTTCAAAGCACTTTATAACGGGCCCATCGCGTACAGAATCGGCTTCGGTCGACGGTGTGTTGTGACGATGCTACCCGGCGGGTTCGCGACGGTGCACGAATGCGGACGGGACTTTGCTGATTGGGTCGATCGTCATAACATGGTAGTGTGAGAACCATAAGAGGCTGCTGCTGCCTACAGCAACACTTAACATGTAGGACGACACAAAACGTCTGTTAGCGATGTTACATTTTTTCCCCCGACAGAGACAACGCTGTTTATGGGCCAGTATTCGTTTTACTCCTGAGTTCGGTGTAAGAATGTGAGTAAAAAGTCTGTTCTAAGGATTCAACTATGCGCCGCTCTGAGCAGGATTTGAACCAGGGAGCTTCTGGTCCTAAGGCGAGCGTTATACCACAAGACCACAAAGCCCCTGAATAGAGCTTTGCCTTATTAAAAAATGATATGTATTTGACTGACTGACTTAAGGCCTTTCGCTTCCTAATCATCCGATCGGGACGCCTCGGCTGAATCTCTAATCATCGGTGTCATTTCCTTCCACAGTTCACGGTCTTTTGCTGTGGATGCTAAGTTCATAAGGTCTTCCTTTGAGTTTAATTCTTTGTTATATGTGTTTATAAATTGCAAAAATTTCTGAAGGGAAATAAAGAAGAGAACTAATATCCTTAGGCCTGTTTTTGTTTTAAATTAAATGTTTTTTAAAAGGATTTTACGGCGCTTGCAACAATTTAAGGCCATAATTTAAGCGTGAGTATAAAAGCAAGAAGGTAGGATAGTCCAAAAAATGTAAAATATTTTATGATTGGAAAAGTAAGAAAAAGAGGAGTTATTACAATAGGAAACAGAGGTAGATTCCAAGAGCAAACCATGTTTCAATGTGCTAAGGTTGAGATGACCTGAAGTGTCTCATCCAAACACAGTCACAGGAAAGCTACCAAATTCTTACAGAATAATATATTTAAAAAAGCTAACAACAGCCAAAAAAAAAACAAACAAACAAAAAAACAAAACAAAACAAAACAAAACAAACAAAAAAAAAACAAAAAAAAAAAAAAAACGACAAAAAAACCCCCCAAAAAACAACAACAAAACAACAAAAAGACAAAAAACAACAACCAAAAAACAAAAACAAAAGAAAAAGCAACAAAAAAACAAACAAAAAAAAAACAAAACAAAACAAAAAAAAACAAAAAAAAACAAAACAAAACAAAAACAAACGAAATCAAAATAAAAGACAAATAACAAAACAAAACCCAAAACAAAACAAACAATAAACAAACAGAAACAACTAATTTGTGACAGGATCCCTCTACGAAGAATATACTCAAATGATTACAGAATGATATCATATTCAAAACAAACAAACAAACAAACAAACAAACAAAAAAGCAAACTTTGCCACCTGCATAACAACAGAGATGATTAATTTACAACTGTTTCCCCTCTCAGCCAAGGACTCCGGCCAAAGCCAGGACAGAACCAAGTAATCTCACTCCAAGACAAATACAGATAACGACACTGAAAAGAGAAAACAGATACAGGGCAGGGGTATAATAATGAAGACACAACAAGATGAACCTCCTAGCCCACCAAGGGAGATAAACCAAAAAAAAAAAAAATCCCGTAAAAAGTACCCAGCCCAAGCCCATTCGTGCGTCAAATAAATCATATAATTTTCGCCGTGACATTTTGAAACATGGTGCGTTTTATGTTATTTATTTATTTATATTTTGTTTTATTTCTTTACATATTTATTTATTTTAGCTTTTTGTGTTATTAATAAAAAAAAAAAGCAACAAAAAAATAAATATTTTTAAATGGAAAAAACACACACAAACAAAAATAAAAACAAAATTAATAATACAAAACAAAACAAAATAAGAAAATAACAAACAAAACATAACAAACAAACAAAAATAAAAGAAACAAAAACAAACAAGCAAAATCAAAACTAAAACACACACCGTTTAAAAAAACAAACAAAACAAAACAAAACAAAAACAACCCAAGCATTTAAAAAACAAAACAAAACAAAACAAAAACATATTTTCTGAAAAATACACGATATTCTCTGCCTCAGGTTCCAACATTTTATTGTATCTTATGGAAATGCAACTAATGTAATGACCTGTTTCAAATTATATTGTGCCGTTGTATAATAGTATATGTTATGGACTTCGGGTTTAAAATTTATTGGCAAGTTTGAGATCATTTCATCCGTTTAAACAAAATAAAAATTCTAGATAGAGGTTTAGTCGAATTTCACCTATGCGGTGGCTGGCACAACCGTAAATTGAACGTCCTCGTCGGGGACCAGGTTCTCCCATATGAGCCGCATCCCAAATACCTAGGGGTGACGCTGGACCGCAGCCTTACCTATCGGGTTCATCTCAAAGGGATTGCCCGGAAGATAGAGAAACGCAACAGTCTTCTGAGGAAGCTGGCGGGATCAACTTGGGATGATAACCAAGCGCTCCTGAGGACGGACGTCCGCCTTGGCACTATGCTATTCCGCCGCGGAGTAATGTGCTCCAGAGTGGGGTGGAAGCAAGAACGTTGAGAAGGTAGATGCTAAACACTTCGCAAGTCGATGCACATAGCGTCGGGAACGCTGGCAACAACGGGTAGAGAATGGGGCCCGATAATGGCAGCAATCCACCCCTCCCCGATGTCGGTGGGAGACGATTACAAAGAACTGGCTAAATAAGATCAAAGAGAGAGGGAATGAGAATACCCCTCTCAAGCGCATAATGGACGGTGCCCCCGTTTCGAGCCGAAATAAGTCCCGGCAAACCTTGTACGTAGATTCCCTGACTTCGGACAGAGCTGCATAAATATACGAGTTGGAAGTCGGTTTGGACGAATTCAATCCCCCAAGCGGGGACATCGATTTCTCGAAACTGGGGGAGAAGTTGCCAGGCTTTTCCACCAGCAAGGCAGACATTGGGAGGCAGCCAATCGGTTTCGGTCGAGAACCTGCTTAACAGCACGCTCATTGCACAAGTGGGGACTTGCCACCTGTCCAACATGTAGCCGTTGTGGTAACGAGCCCGAAACCGCAGAGCATCTAGTAGAACGGTGTATTGTGACGAGGCTTCCGGATGGGTTTGCGACAGTGCACGTGTGGTACGGAATTGGCTGATTGGGTCGATCGTCATAACATAGAAGTGTGAGCACCATTTACAAGCTGCTGTCTTCAGAATTGTAGGTCCATGGTCCATGATAGTTAAAGATACCGACTAGGTTTTATTTTTTCTTAGAGTTAATAGAGGGAATATTTGGGTTGTTGCTGTTGGCACGAGGAACTTTCGGAAGGCCTCCTTTATGATAGGCTCATTACTCACATTATCTCATCGTATCCAGGTGTAAAATGAATACCTGTCCAGTAACACCATTATCGAAAAAGGAGGAGAGAATAAATCATTTTGCGAGTAACCTCCCCTCTATTTGAAAGACTTTTTCGTCTTTACTTTCACTTTCACTTTCACAATCCCCTTTAATTTTGTAGTCAACATGAACATTGTGATAAAATGTAATTTTTTAAAGATAACAAAAGTATAATTTTCTCGATAAAGTGTTTTTGTGGCCTCTTAATAATTAAACTTCGGATCCAAACGTCTCCCTACCAAGTAGTCAGAATCAGATGTCAGCTATGCCAACGGCCCATGGACGTGGACCAAGACTAAGACACAGGCAGACAAGGATTCAAGGATGGTAACAAATAAAATGAAATAACGATAACGATTTTTAAATAGTCATTCAAAACAGAAACAGTACGCTGTCGACATATCAATGATCAAGTTATGATTTTCAAATATAAACAACGTTTATACTTACCTCGCTGTAAGAATTGTACATTTTCATGATTTTCAAAGACAAACGACGAGAAACATAATCCAGTAAAGATTTTTACGTCAGATAGAGTTAGGGTATTACCTGTGCTGGAAAGCGCCCATTAAGACTTAAAAACGCTTGCTCAAGTATCATCACTAATATGTGCTGGTTATTTTAGCGTGTTTTATTAGCCAACAGTCCGTCTATTTCAGCTTTTCCAAAAAAAAAAATAAAAAAATCTCAAAATCATGAGAATCATAGTGTTTTTTAAAATTTCTGCACCTCCATTAATTTTTAGTTTGTATTCAGCAACTTTTATATCTCTATGCCTATCATGAAGAGAATAATGATGAATGATTGTAATTTTTAAATGTAAACACTTTTTGAAATATTGAATACTTTTAAAAAATTGCAATTTAAAGCATGTGTGACCCGTTCTGACTCCACAGCAATGACTGAAAAGGCAAACATATCAAGCACACCAAGACAACTTTGTATAAATGGCCCAGACATCTTCCTGACTTTCTTGGACAGAAAAGCTGTGAATCCGTGAATCCACTTTGTACATCGTTGGGACAAGGCCCATCGACACTGAATTAATAAAAAAATTCATGTGTAATGGATGGCAACAGATTTTCACCCTCTACAGCTACCGATCGTGTGGAAAGTGCGATTAGACATGTTTGGACCTTTCTGGAAGATTCCATTCCATTCGCCAACACACATGGAGCAGAGTTTATATCTGAAAATCATTGGGAGGCATTCCTTCAACCAGCCATTCAGTCTCAACTCTTGGCTTTGAGTAAAGATAGACTTATATCCTTGCCAGTGGGAATTCACCAACACGAGGATAATGTAAGTAAAGTTAAAAGTTTGTGAGTGTACCTGCTTTTTTCCTGATTTGAAATGAAATACATATTTGAATTGTTATTTAAGTAACATAATTTTTTACTCAAAGTTTACTTTAAGTGCGGATCTGTGGTCTTGCGATCTGACACTTGTCTTTGGACTGGAAGTTCCAGGGTTTGAATCCTGCTTTTAGCGGAGAATAGTTGAGTCCTTGGAATAGGCTCTTACTTTAATACTACTTAACATTAGTATCCCTTTCGGTCTTGCCGCAGCAAGGATGCGTTGCTTGGGCTCCTTTTCCTTGAGTGTTTCCATGATTTCTGTCCTATATGCTCAGGTTGTTCTTTTTTGTTTTTCAAGGTCCTGCCATTCATTGTTTTTTTCAATAATGCTTTGCTCCATAAGTGCTTGTGGTAAAAAATTTTTGTAGTTTAGATCAATGCATAATTAAGTCCAACTCTTTATGAAAAGGTTCCCCTTGTGGAATATCCCGACATGGCTTGGTTTGCTGGTATGTTTTTGTCCCTGCGTAGTATGTGACCGAAAAGTTGCCATCGTTGTTGTAAAATGTCAAGGGAGATTGGTCTTTCTTTTGTGATCTTATAGAGTGATTCATTTGAGATCTTTTTGGGGTATTTGATGTCCAGTACCCTTCTTAGCTGTGTGCGATGGAAGGCATCCTGATGTTCTTCTTCGGATTTTGTCAACGCCCAAGTGCCGCAGTTATACAGAAGTACCGGTTTTACAAGAGCATGGTACAGTTTCAGTTTGGTTTTTCTCTTTATTTTGTCACCTCTAATCCATACATTGGTGAGTTTACTGAGTGCGGCGTTTGATAGCTGTTTTCTTCTTTGTACATCCTCGGTGTCTCCAATTAGTGAGCCGACTTTCTTTGTTCTTTTCCATTCCTCTTTGTTCCTCGATAGGCTCTATGGCTATTAATAGCATTGTCTCAGTCGGACAAAAAAATTCTAGTATCCCCTCATGAGCATCGTGTCTTGCTCTGCATGTCAAGTGATGCTGTTGGCTTGGGACTCCTTTTAAAGCGCTTAGAGCATGTTTAGTGGATGCTGTACTATATAATTGCTCAAGGTTTGTCATTTTTTTTTTTTTTAGGTATTCACTGCCATTCATTTTTTTTTTTTCAATACACTGTCATTTGAACTGCAATTATAGCTGCTTGCCATTGGTTAAAAAAACTCTTTTATGTAAGCTTTAGTATCAAATGCATAAAATTAAGTCCAACCTGCTTTATGGAAACCTCACTATAGTGGAAATCTGTGGAAAACAGAAAGGTTCCAATTCTCCCTTATGTAAACTTCTCTGTTATTAATCTTTGAATGATTGAATCATGTCATCAGCAGAAACCCATACTTAAGTTGTACTATCTCTCATAAATTAGTCTTTGTATGATAACAATTTTCCTATTGACTGATTTGAAGTGAATTGGCACCACTTTCCAAATGCAAATTCTTAAAAAATAATGAAATTAAGAGAAAGTAACATTGCAGACAAAGCAAAAATAAAATAAAAATACTAGAAAAACTCAACCTTACTCTACAAGGGATCGAACCCTAGACCTCCTGGTTACCTGTGTGCATGTGTACTACCACTACACTACTGCATTGTAAACTGTATATGGTAAATCCATGGAAATGTGCTATTGGGAATGAGATTAGTGGAAGAGTAGCGTCCCTTGATTGGACGTCACCGGCGGTAAAGTTATTAGAGAGAGAACGTCAATTTGGTTGTGCGCATGCGTCTCTCGTCCTCGCTTCCGGTGAAAGCGGCTTGAGACACTTCACCGAAGGCGAGGACGGGAGAGACGCATGCGCAAAACCAAATTGACGTTCTCTCTGTAAGGTGACGTCCCATCAAGGGACGCTACTCTTCCGCTAATCTCATTCCCTATATGAAAATTATCCTGTTTATTTTATTTTTGAATATTAAAAAAATAAATCAAGTGAGAGTATGCTACAATGCATTCTAAGCAACTTCCACTGTATTTGGATTTGAATCTTACTTCCCTATTTTTCCCACCAGGATTTGGCTACCTATGTGAAAGCTGCCACTTCTTGTCATCTAGAAAATCTACACATCCTAGACACGCTACCATCAACAACGGCATGCAGCGATTCATTCAAAGGAGTTGTGGCAGAGTCCATGTCACAGAAGAAATTACACGAAGTGGAAATCATGGCAAACACAGTTGCAGGAATGGTGCACGATTGTGACTGTAATGCTGATTTGGTGTGTACTTTTTAAAAAAAGTTGTCCTTTAGATCCAAAAGGCCCTTGGGCAATATCTCAGTTTTTGAATTGTTAATAGGATAGTAACAATTGCTTACTAAACTTTGGATAGGATGCTAGTCTATTGCAAAATATTTTATCAGATCTAACATTCAGCTGCTGCAGTCCAATCTTTGCTGAGTGAAGAAGGGTTCAGAGATAATATCAACTTCACCATGGGGATGATAACAATCCATTTGTGTATGAGACCGGAACTCTCTCACTGAGCTATTGGGACCTCCAGTGTGTTCTTTTAGTTTTAGAAACACCTTTTATCAAGGATGACTGGATCGTGTTTGAGGCTGATGTATCATTGTCCCTGTCACGTTTGTCATAGTTGTGGCCACACAATTTGCATATTTGCTTACTGGTCTAAAATTTTGGATTTTGCTGAAAGAAGAAGTTAGCGTAAAAAATTAGTCAACTTTTACAGGACTGGATGGTTTTTCCCATAGGTGTTGTTAAGGATGTTTATTCACCACAGGAATAATCTTAACAGGGGTAATGGGAAGGAATGGGAGTGAAAGAACTCTCAAAAGGAATTTTGAAAAATAGAGTTGTGGTTGTTTGTGATTCTTGAACACACTGTCACTTGGTTGTTGTGATAATTTAATTCTTCTGTGATTGAGAATGGGGAATCTTGAACCAAATGCTTAGTTTTTGAAGATTTGTATATTTTTTTAAAGCATTGGTTTTTATTAATTTTATATTATGTCAAACTTGATCTTATTTGATCTATGTTTGTTACAGTAGCTTTTCTTTTAAAAAAATAAATTATTACAATAACTTATTGTTCTCCAGGTTGTGGATGTTGGTAGTGGCAAAGGTTACTTGAGTCTGGAATTAGCCGGTCATCACCAGTTGAATGTGTTGGGGCTGGATTCTAATCAAGGAAACACGCATGGGGCAAAACATCGAAAAGAGATGTTGAGTTCAAGGTGGAAGTCCCTTGTTGCTAAAACCGACTGTAAAACCTCGTTAAAGAATTCATCTGGTTGTGGAGTTAACATCGTTTGTGGTAAGTGGTGAAATCTTTAAGATTTATTTTTACAACTCGGCCACATCGCCTCATGGAGGTCCAGAGTTTTAGCCATATTCCAGGCACTTTTTTGTTTTTGTTTTTTTCCTTGGGCAAGATGATTAACCCTCAATTTGCTCACTTGGATAACATGGGTGATTCCTGACAACATGAGATGTTTGTTTGATGGAGTACCTATATTCCTTCGATTTAGACTATAAAACTTGTTGTTATTGTGAGATTATTGTAATTAATTGGTTTTGCTAGCATGTATGAAAATAATTAAAACTCTTGTAAAGATTCTGAAACTAAATAGTTGATTTTAGTGACTGGCTGGCTAAGCACCATTATTTCACAAATTCCATATTAAAACTGTTTATGATATCTTGTTTGCTGATGAATGATTGTTTTGTCTTTCAGTCATGTATTGCTTAAAGATTATTCTGACATTGTTTTCATTGAAATAATGGTTGGTTGAAATAATAAGCATTCGATCATTCGGGACCAGCAATCAGTAAGTTTTCAATTCTTTCTGGTGATATCTTGATTGCAAAGCAGCTTTGATTTAAAACATTGTGGCATCCGACTCTCATCTCATGCAAGCAGGCCTGGTTCAGCCAAGAATCTCATTAAGTAATTTTCATTGTTTTACCGGTTGAAGAAATCTGTGCAATAGACTAAAGGGTAGCTAGCAATTGATACTTTCATGTTTCATACTACATCTTATCAACACCACAACCAAATTATCTTATTTGTCTGTAGTGTTTTAGTCATTCTGTTTAGTTGATAAAGGAGAAACCTGAAACGTCCATTTGATCAGTTTTCGTATATTAAATTGAATGAAGCTTACATTCAATTTCACATTGTTATTTGTTTCGTAGTACAGAAATGAGGATATGTCAGCACACTGTGTGTAACTATTTACTCAATATTTCCACTTGCTTTTATATGATCTTTGTTAGTAGAGTCTGTTTATTTTCTATTTAAACTTTAGGTCTTGATTAGGAAGTGGCTGTGCTTCAGAGCCATAAGGCCCATGGAGTCGAGAGTTTACCCAGTGTCTGTAATGTCAAACAGGCAACAGTAACCAGAATATATGAAAAATGACCCCATAAAACATCTCAAAAGTTAAGATCACGTTGCCATTTTCAGACTTTGCTGCGGACATAACCGTCTCCGACATCACGTGTTCAAAGCATTTAGGATTGGAGAAATAGACATTTGTGAATGTAGAGAGGGGAAGCAGGATGCTACTGCTACACATGCTTTGCAGGACTGTACAAAGTACAATGAGCAAAGGGTGACCATTTAGCCTGAGAAGACTAGACTATTAGTCACTAAAGTCGAAGCTCTATGGGAATCAGCATTCCTGCATCTTAAAGACATCATGAGGGGAAAAAAAGAAGGCGAAGACCACAGTAATTGCTTATTTCCCTTTGGATAGAATGCTGGTCTATCACAAAGTACTTTCTGCCATCCCTAATAGACCCAGCTATCCAATCAAAGTTGGGTGGACATGAGTTGGGATTGATCCCCTGTCCCTTTGCGTGTGAAGTGAGCCCTCTTCCAACTGAGCTATTGAGAATGAGAGCATAAAAAGAACTTGTGGGGAATATCATAATAAAGGGATTTAGGTATATTCTTGATTTAACTCACTCAATCCTAAAGATTTTTGCTTCTTTTCAAAATTAGAAAAAAAAAACATATTAAAAATGAACATGTACATAGATAGTTTTATTAAACTACCATTAACTTAACAAGCAAAAACTAAAAACATTAGCTTTGATACTATGCCTATAATTTGTCTCAGAAAAATGTAATAAATAGGCATGGGGTAAAAGTAACCCAGGTAAACTACGGATATAGTCGGTGTTAGGGTTGAGTGAGTTAAGAAAGTTAAGATTTAAAGGATAAAAGATCCTAAAGTCTAATACTAATATGTCATTTTAAAAATGTCTTTGTTTCAGCAGAGGAATTTGATAAAGAAGTAATGGATAGATACATTCCAGTGACACAATTTGTCACACCCGACATGAATCTGTCCTCCATTTTATCTCAGCACGCAATCTCTTTATGTCGTGAGTCAAGTCCAGAGCAAGTAAAGGCTGTGATAACAGGGTTACACACCTGTGGCAGTCTAGCGGTTAGTGCAATGAGACTTTTTATCACAGACCCTAGGGCAGTAGGATTATGCCTTGTCGGGTGTTGCTATCAACTAATGGAAGAGGAAAGTGCTGACAATGGTAATTTGATTTATTTTATTTTAAATAATAATAATAATAATAATAATAATAATAATAATAATAATAATAATAATAATAATAATAATAATCATAATCATAATCATAATCATAATATAATAATAATAATCATAATAATAATAATAATAATAATAATAATATATACTTTATTCATCCAAAAAATGGAAATTATTTTACAGACAAGGCATGCATAAAAATGTATAAACACAAAGTTGAGAATCTATGGCGACAATGTATACATATATATATATATATATATATATATATATATATATATATATATATATATATATATATATAATATATATATATATATATATATATTATATATATATATATATATATATATATATATATATATTATATATATATATATATATATATATATATATATATATATATATATATATATATATATATATAATATATATCAAGGATTACTATACTGGAATTATAGTTGTCCTTGATATATATATATATATGCAAATACACAACAATGTAAAAATATACAACCAAGAACCAATAGCAACACTTTATACATTAATTTGATAAATTGAGATAGGCCGTACCTCTGGCCTTTAGTCCGAACTTGTGTTTGTATATTTAAAAGATAGTATTTAATTTGAATCACAGTTGCGCGTTAAAAATTTGAATACCATGTGGCAAAAATGAATTAAGATGACTTGTTGTCTTTGTTTTTATAGATATAAGGATAGAAAAATAACTTACTAAAGTCTATTTATTCATTGTCTTTCTTAACAATTTCTACATTTACTGAATGGAAAATTGATTCTTGAGAAGGCAGAAGTTCAGTGCATTACGTAGAGATTTCAACATTGTTCAATAGCATAATACTTGTTGGTCGGTTGTTCCATAAACCAAATGTTTTTGAAAGAGTAAGTAAAGATTAAGATGGCTGTTGATATTTTTAACAGTTGTTATTTGTAATTTAAAAACTGTTCAAGGCTTTCAGGATACCCCCATCTTCTTATAATTGTTCCATAAAAAATAAGATTTACTTTGAGAAGTACTGTGATTGTATCATGCATGAAAATCTGAAAAAGTGTGTATGAGAGAGTGCTTGAAAGAGTGCGGCTATGTGGTCTAGTGGTATGACACTCGCTTTCGGATCGGAAGGTCCTAGGTTCGAGCCTCGCGCCGGTGCCTAGTTGAGTCCTTGGAATAGGCTCTTTACTCACATTCTCTCACCGTACTCAGGTGTAAAATGAGTACCTGGCTGTTAACAACGTTGTCTTTATCCGAAAAATTGCAATATCGCCGAACAGGCATCATGTCCTGTCCTACATGTTAAATGTTACTGTTGACCAGGGACCCCTTGTAAAGCGCTTTGAGCACATTTAGTGGATATTGCGCTATATAAAGCTCAAGCTCAACAAAGAGTGCCAGCTGAAGCAGCAGGAAGAAAAATGCATGAAAAAAAAACTACCTGTCTTAACTGGGGACGAAACTCAGACCTTTTTATTACCAGTCAGATGTGGTACCTCACAGCACATAGGTTAACCACTGGTTGGGGTAATCTTTTGTCGAGATTCTTCACACAATGTGCACATGCTCCTCATTTTATTTATTTATTTATTTTTTCTTCATTGCATGTTTGAATAAGTGAGGAAAAGAGTGTGAAGAATGTAGGAATGAGGTCTTCCCAACTATAAGGGGCTCAGTGGTACGGTCTTTGCTTCCTACCCGAAAGGTACCAAGTTCAATCACCCGCCGCTGCGTTGTGTGGCCTTGAGCAAGTCACCTCGCCCTAGCTCACTTTGCGGCGCTGCTCTGCGGCTGACGCCTGGGTTATTCTGATCTTCCCTTGGAGTAGACCCTAAAGACAAATTTCCCCTTGGGGATGAATAAAGGGAATTTTATTTTTATTTTGTAAAGCAACCTATGTGGTGTAACGATAGCATGTCTGATTGGTAATCAGGAAGTCTCTGGTTTAACTCCCCTCAGACAAGGAATATTCATTTTAAAAAAATTATATTTTTCTCTCCGTTGTGTCTGGCACTGTTTCATACAATCTTTTCAGTAATTTATTTTACTCCAGCTCCTGGTCCCTGGTTATTCACATCGTAATGATGATAATAAAAAATAATAATAATAATAATAATAATAATAATAATAATAATAATAATAATAATAATAATAATAATAATAATAATAATATCATCATCATAATAATAATAATAATCATATAATAACCTAATAATAATAATAATAAATAATAATAATAATAATAATAATAATAATAATAATAATAATAATAATAATAATAATAATAATGATAATAATAATAATAATGCACTTTATTCATCCAAAAGGAAATTTTTGTACAGACGTGTAAAATGCCAACAATGATACATACATAAACATAATATACATAAAAATAATGTGGTAAAGTAAAAAAAATGGTACTTTAATGGTTTTAACGGTTACTTTTTAAACTTTTTTAACGGTAATGGTATCAATATGGTTTTCCAGATGAGGAGGATATTCATTTTCCATTGAGTCAGTATGGAAAATCCCTCAAGCTCCACTTGGGTCGCAATGCAAGAAATCTGGCATCTCAGTCAGTTCACAGAATTGCAGAATCAGGGCAGGTTAGTGTAAATTTGATTTATATAATAATGCATTCCACTGTTTCAGTTCATTTATTCTCCCATTTTGCTAAATGGAGCCAATTTTGTTGTTGTATGAAATGTCAGATCGAATGTTAAACCCAACTACTAAACTTCTGTAAAAAAATAAAATAAAAAAAATAATGCCTTTTGCGCCACAACATCATAAGATATCGTTGCCTAGACATTCCACGAAGGAATATAGATAGCTCATCAAACAAGATGTCTGATGTCAACAGGAATCACCCATGTTGTCCAAGTGAGAAAATTGGGGGTTAATAATCTTGCTCAAGGAAAAAAACGAAAGTGCCTGAAGCAGGGCTTGAACCTGGGTCATTCGGGTCACAGTGCAATGCCTTAACCACTCGGCCACTTCGCCCCCACTCGGCCACTTCTGTAGGTGAAAAGAAAAGTCTGAGAAAAATCTGGTCTTACTGAACCAGTTATGTTTTGGTGTTTTACTGATTGATCTTCCAGCCCATTGCAATTTATTAAGAATGTAGAAGAAAATCTTTCAACTGTTCTATCATCCTCCTTTTTGTTGCCACCATTATGAATGGGGTTGAATTATCAGACATGTCTTTTCTAAAGACGAAAGCTTAACAATATAAATTTCTAACATTTTGTCCTTGTTCAGTATTCCTTCTTGTTGAGTATTATGAAGTCAAGTCGGTGATAGCAAGTGTGATGTCAGTAAATGCAAAGAGAAGAAGTCCTACAGCTAGAGTCATTAGGCCCATGGAGCAAGAATTTATCCTGGTTTCTCTACTGTAACATGGACAATAGCAAATGCTTGTTGCCCTTTTGATAGGATTCTAATCTATGCAAAGTATTTTCCACCAGATCTTACCGACCCAGCTACTCAATGACTACTGAGTGGATAAGGGGGGGGGGGGGTCTGAAAATAACTCGACTGCACCCGGGATTGATCAGGATTGCAGCCGTGGCTCAGTGGTACGGTCTTTGCTTCGTAACCAAAAGGTACAGAGTTCGATCACCTGCCGCTGCGCTGTGTGGCCTTGAGCAAGTCACCTCGCCCTAGCTCACTTTGCGGCGCTGCACTGCGGTTGACGCCTGGGTTATGCCAGTCTTCCCTTGGAATAGACCCTAAAGACAAATATTCCCTTGGGGATGAATATAGGGAATTGTATATTATGTGAAGCGAGTGCTATACTTACTGTGCTCTCAGGACCCCCAAAATGCAGAGACTAATCCTCTTTAATTTTGTTGAACAGCTTCAGGGAGAGGAGTTTTACTGGCGAGCTCTTTTGGAAATGATAATACAAAAGCTAGGCATCCCACATCCTGAGAGGATTATGGGTATACGTGGGCTGAACAAGCGTAATGCGTCCTTCTACGATTATGCCCGGAAGGCATTTGAGAAACTTGGATTCTCTCTTGATCGTGTAAGTACGGAGTCAATGCACAGTAAAGTAATTCCTTCAGTGATGTAAGTCCTATGTAACTGGAATTTATCACTGTTTGTGTAGTGTGTTAAATTGACTATAGAAATTGCTTGTTAGTCTATGGATAGGATGATTATAGTAAAACCATTTCCACCAACAGACCCAGTTACCCAGTCACTGCTGGATGGCAGAAAAAAATCTCAACTGCACCTGGGGTTGAAACTGGTTCCCAACATGGGTGCCAGTTTTCCGGTTCATGTCGGAATTCCGGTTTCACGATATCTCGAAGTCAAATACCTCCGGTTTCAGTGTTTTGAGTAAAATAACCTAATAGCAATTTCCTCATTGTGTCAATATGTTTGCTGTGTAATAATTTAATAATGGTATGAAAATGGTGATGAAATAAGAGTAAAGTTTAGGCCGAATTCAGTAGGAACATTTTTAGGTTTGGCAAAGTGTCGAGATTTTAGTTTCAGGTTTCAGCACTTCTTCCTGCTGGCACCCATGGTTCCCAAGCCTGTGAGGCAAGTGCTCTATGACTGTGCCAATTGGACTCCAGTGTACCTTGAAAAATCTATTTTAAAAAAACCAACATTAAAGAGACCTGATCATTTTTTTTTTTTTTTTCGACATAAAATGGAAAATGATTAATTTAGGAAAATTTAAACTAAGATAGCTACGCCACAATAAATTGAGAATTTGTCAATTTTTGCTCATTTCCATTATTAACAAATAAATTCTCAACAATCTCAAAGAGTTAATTTCCACAATTTTTACTGCTAATTTTTACAACTCATTTGTCTTTTTTGTTTAAAGTTTAAAGTTATTTGCATGTCTTTGTTGACGTCATGCATTCAGCAAGATTAAACTGAGATGTTCAGTAAACGGGCATTCTTTTGAAAACTACTGTAATAGGTATAAGTGAAACTAAGCTGCTACATTCCAAGATTTTTCTACAGAGAGAATGTTCAGAATATTGCTCTGTCGTCAATCAGACTTTTTTAGTAATGTGTTTATGCTTTTATTGTTTTATGTTGTTGGCTGAAGAAGGGTTTTGAGCCTGAAGTAAAAAGAAAAATACCATATTAGATTTTTAGATAGAAAAGATTGACAAACAGGATTAAACTATGCATAAAATTTGGTGCGTAAATAAAAATGTATGAGTATGATGAGTAGAATAAATATAGGTGTCAAATGTATCAGTTGAAATAAATCCAAAAAGGGGGTGAAAATAATAACCCAGAAGTATGACGAATGAACCGTGATCTATTTGTAATGCAGTGATCATGAATTTTAGCTAATTGTGAAGATATTAACTCGAATTCAGGATCACTACATACATGCCAAATCTTACGAATTTTTCGTAATTTTACGAATTTTTAATTCTTAGTAATGCTTAAATGATAATAATAAAAAAAAATAATAATGAGAAGAACAACAACAACAACAACTACTACTACTACTACTACTACTACTACTACTACTACTACTACTACTACTACTACTACTACTACTACTACTACTACTACTACTACTACTACTACTATAGTAATGATAATAATAATAATAATAAAAATAATAATAATGATAATAATAATAATAAAAATAATAATAATAATAATAAAAATATTGTGGTTGTTCACACAATTTCAGAAATTACGAATTTCCTTGTCAAATTACTAAAAATTGACATTAAAATTACTAAATTTGAAGTTTTCAATTTGGCAAGTCTGTCACTATATTTCAAATGTCTTGTTACATTTATTGTTTTTCAGCTGACACCCGAGTTCATATCTGAAATGGAGAGATTGTATCAATGTGAGCGTACCAAAATGGCTGCCTACTTCCAGTTAAAGCTTGCCCTTGCTCCAGTCATCGAATCACTTATCCTTTTAGATAGACTTTTATTCTTGCTAGAACAGGTAAGAGTTGAGATATGAAATATCAATGAGTAAAGTTTGTTCTTTCCTTTGATTGCAAAACCTAAACATTTCAAAGGCTTCCTAGTTTAAGCGAACAATATTTGAGAGAAAATCTTGTCAAATTTTTATCTGCCATTGCAGTTTGTATTATTACAATAAAAATTGTTTATCTATCGTTTTTATGCAGATGATTCTCAAATTTATGATTCTGTTCATGTTACTGATTTAAGCAAATTGATAAATAGGATTGAATGTTGCTTTATTGAAATTAAGAATTGGATGAATCGTAACAAATTATTGTTGAATGATGGTAAAACAGATATAATAATTAATGAATTATTTAAACAAATTAACGATTAATTTTGGAACTACTATTGTTGAATCTGCCACCAAAGTAAACAGTCTTGGCATCTTTTTTTACTGTTACCACTCAATGTCAGTTCAAGATTTTGAATAAATTTAATGCTCTTGGTCTGCTTTTAGTCAAAGGCAGTTCAATATAATTTGATCTTAAATCTTATTCATACCACAACAATAAATTGTTGATCGCTTCATCAAACTATTGTTTTGAAGAATGATTGATTTTTCTTCATAATATTATTATTTTTTTAATGAATTAAAACATTTTTAAACATGTTTTTATTTTTTTTTACAGCCTTCTGTTCAAAAAGCAAGTATCGTGCGTTTATTTGATCCTGTAGCATCCCCAAGGTGTTATGCCATTTTCTCCCTGAAGACAAAGGACAGTTAGAAACTACAATAAATTCAGTTATGTGGTCTAGTGGCTCGCCTTTAGACTGGAGGGTCCAAGGTTCAAGTCCCACTTTGAGCGAAGCATAGTAGAGTCCTTGGAAGAGGATCTTTACATAAATTCTCTCACTGTACTCATGTTTAAAATGAGTTCCTGGCTGTAAATAGCGTTGTATGTAATAACGCCTTACAGTCACCATGTCTCATTCTTCATGTTAAGTATTGCTGTAGTAGGCTGGGCTCCTTTGTAATGTGTTTTGAATACTTATAGTGGACTGTGCTATATATTTACTCAAGCTCAAGTTAAAAATGATTAAAATGAATGGTCATAAAGGAATGTTCACAATCAGTTCAATCTTCAAACATGTAAGTTTAAAAATAATGAAAAATTAAAGAGGTAGCTTAATCGCTCGATTCTTTTTGGATTTTTCAAAAGCATTTGACGAGGTGGGGGTCTATAGTTCAGGTGCCTTACGAGGATAACAGGGTGTCCAGGTATCAGAGACATTTAAAAATACATTCAAAGGCAGACTGGAATTTGATGTCCATCGACAGTGAGGAAATAAATTTTTGAAATGTCTCTCCTCGGGGCACTATTCTTCTTATTAGCTGCTGTTACTATTAGTCTCTGTTTAACCTTTGTTACCTCTATATGACGAACAACATACTCCCTCTGCAACCTCAGGTCACCAATGCTTTGAAATGCACTGAAATATCTTTCCTCTGCTCATTGGTTACACTATCGCACTTTCTCCCACATTTTGCACTTCCATGGCACCGAGCTTTTAATACTTTTTTGAGGACTGTCCTTTTCGTGTTTGGACTAACATACTCCTTCACACACACTTCCGTTCCAGATCTGTACACTTTTCTTTACTGGTTTTACACGTTTAAAAACAGGGCTGTAGGTGGGGAGTAGCAAGAGCATGCAGTGGTCAGATAAACCTAATGGGGCACGGGTTAAACATTTATAACTATTTTTAACATTACACAGGAATAAATCTAATGTTTTTTTTGCCCCTTGTCTCAAAGTCCATGTAGTGATTAAGTCTCGGGAGAGTGAAATCGTGTCATTGGTTAAAATCACCAGTGATCATCAATACGGCGTCGGGTGACTTAATCTGAATGTCCCGTATTTCTTTCCTCAAAATATTTTTTGTTGTGTTATTGTCTGATGATGGTGGAATGTAGACGTTGATGATGATGACATGAGTATATTCCCGGGGTAGACAATATGGTCGTGACGAAACAGTAATGGATTCAATATAATCATCTGACAGTTATTGGGGTGGCACCATTTGTTGTTAATATATGTGCACACCCCACCCCCAGTTCGTTTATTAACATTAGTCTGATCCCCTCAAAATAGTGAATACTGTTCAATTTCAAAACATGACGATGGTATGTTAGGAGAGAGCCAAGTCTCTATTAAAGCTATTATGGAGGCTTGACGATAGTCACTATTATAACGACACAGTGAAAACAGTTCATCAATTTTATTCTTTAATGATCGTACATTACCTGTCACTACACAGGGTAAAAATGGACGAAAAGGCCGTCTGTTGAATTTTGTCTTTATTCCTCCTTTTCTCCCCCTCTTTCTTACTTTAATAAATGATGTGTCAATAGTGGGTGGTGGGGGTGACACGGGTTGGAGGGATCGGAGAGTCTCTGGAGTATATGTTATCGATAGGCTTTTGGCAGCAAAATCATGGGCTAAAACACAATTTATGCTTATAATTATAAAAATCAGGAACAATATATACTTCACATCCATTTTGAATAAAAATTAGGCCTAAATTCCGACGATTGAATGATAAATTAATAAAAATATTTGTAGAAAATACGTAAACATTCACAACACGTCTGTTGTCGTCGGAAGCCAGCGCCAAATATTGATTATCTTGTTCAGGTCTGGAAATTGATCAAGCTGTCCATTCTCATTGAAGTATCTCTCAATCCTTTGATTTGGTGTATAGCACTCCCTTGATAACTGACCTGAATAATCCATTTTGATGAATTGCATCCTCAACAATATCTGCTGATATGCGTTTGCAGCTAACTAAATGGGCCACTGCATTTCTGAATGATTTTTTTGAATCCACTGAATCATCCTGGATGACCTTGGTTTAAGGGATTTTATACTCTGAGCAAACCTATATTTCAGGGGAGATTTGTCCAAGATTTTAGTGATGCAAGTTTTCACAAACTTTTGAAAGCACATCTTAAATTCCATTTTCTTCAGGTCTGATAGTCTCTTATCTTTATCCATCAATCCAGAGGCCTGAAATCTGACATCTATCGAATTGTGGTTCTTAAAATGATCCTTCTCAATGTCATTATGAAGCACAAGGTCTGAAAATGTTTCCAGTTTGGCAAGAAATGATTCTTTTAAAATCGGACCATACAGTCGCTTTACAATTTCGATTAAATCACTGCAGAGGAATGGGACTAGGGGCTCACTGCTCTGAAATTTTGTTAAAAATCGCTTCAGAATTTTGGCAATGAAGAGGAATGAATGGAGTTTCCCAATAATAAGCTAGATAATAATGCAAGATATTGAATCATCCCCAGAAATATTCTAACTTCAGATACTGTTCTCAGTGTTGGTAAATCAGGGATAGCTTTTACTTTTTCAGGGTCAATGCCAAAATCGTTAACTGAAATCACATGGCCCATGAACGTAATGCTATTCTTAGCCAACTCGAGTTTTTCTTTGTTCAACTTAATGTTATAGTGTTCACAGGATTCGAGGAGTAACTCCAGTCTACGATCATGCTCTTCTCGGTTAACACCATTAACTATGATATCATCGTGAATAGCGATGACACCAGGTAAGTTGCCAAAAATTTCCATCACTTTTCTTTGAAATATTTCGGGTGAGACAAAGTCCGAAAGGTAATCTAGTCCATCAATATCGCCCAAACCAGGTTTGAAAGGTGGTCAGTTTCGATGAATTTTCATCAAGGACACAATGCCAGAATCCGTTTCGGAGGTCAACTTTCGAGAATACATTGGATTGACTCAGTTCATGTAGCACATCATCCAGAAAGGGCATAGTGTATCTTTCACGAAGCAAGGCTTGGTTCAAAAATTTGGGGTCGATACAAATTCTCAGCTTTCCGTTTTTCTTGTGGTAACCACTGTTTGACTTACCCACGGAGTAGGTTCTGTCACAGGCACACCTTTGGTTGTGAGCTTTTTAAAAAAGTCTTTAAGTTTACTTAGAATGGCAGTAGTTAATAACAGGTTTAACACTAGGGTCAGTATGTAGGGTCAGGGTTCCAGGAAATTGACCTAATCCATCTTGGAAAACAGGGTGGCTCTGTACAGAGGAAATAGTAGCCACTTCAACAAAGTTCTTTGTTTGTAGAGTCAGAAATTTCATTTTTTGAGCAGTTTTTAATCCGATAATAGGCTGAACATTTCCGCTACACACGACAAATTCCACATTATGACGGATTTTGTTACTAGGGTTGAAGACATTTTCTGTTGATTTGCCTACACACTGAATCTCTTCACCACCATAAACTTGTAAACGAGTGTTAGAGGGAGTTACACTTGAGGCATAGTATTCAGGTAAAACATTCACTCACTGCTGCTCCAGAGTCATTGAGAAATGAAACAGGTTGTCACGCTACGAACATTTTGCACCTTACCAGTTTATTTCTGACATTCTTTAATACGTTTACCCATTCTTGTTCCGAGTCAGTGTCATAATATTGACTGTCCAAAAGGTTTTTGACTCTGCTTCTCGACTTGCAGACTGACGAAAAGTGATTTTGGCCATTGCATTTAGAACAATACGCAGGACACTTACTTTTGAGCATTTCGTGCTCCCGGCCTCAATATTTGCATGCTCTGCGTTGTTTTGGTGTTTGTGTAGGTTTTGCTGATGATTTTCCTAGATGAAATCTAGATTTGTCTAGATGAATGGAGTTTCGCAATAATAAGCCCATCCTTTTCGAATTCTGCTAAAAGTTTAAAGCTGGCACATGTCGGGTTTGATAGTTTTCCATTTTTTACCTCCGATATGTATTCCACAACATAAGGCCATATCTCAATGACACGCTCCCCAACGTTGACATTCTCAAGCCATCTGTGTCCACAAAACTTACGGGGGGGGGGACTTGGTGGACCCTACCTTTAAAAAATCAGCCTTCAAGGTTGGTGCATCTTTAAAAAAGTAGTACAAGTGTTTTAGAAAACTAGCAAGGTCCCATTCTGATGCAATAAGACCAGCTTTAAAACTGTTGTGCACAACATGAAGACCACAGGAACCTGTGTTTAAGAGAGTAACATTCTCCTCTGCCTGAATGTCCTTTGTCAAATCATTGAAAACTCTCCAAGTGACTTTGGGGCCACCCATGGATAATTGTAACAGTTTCTTGGTTCCCAACTCTGTAAGGATAGATTCCAAACAGCGCTGGATGTCCCGAGCCTTTGCATAATCCAAAAGTAGTGAATCAATGTACTTTGTTTTCACCTCTCCACCATATCCCAGGTAACGAATGTGGACATCCATTTGATTTTTCTGAAAATCAAAGTTCATACATTTGTCAACCATCAAAACAAATTGTTCTGCACTTTTAATTTCACCAATAATAGCTTCTCGCACATCTGGGAGAATGCCATAAGTTACCAAATAACCTAACTTTGTCCTGGAGCAACGAAATGTCTTTGCTATTTGCGATTCCTTAAACATGGCTTCAAATAATGGTCTAACATCATCAGAATCCCGAGCACTGTTGTGTTTGGATATTAAATAAAGGGCCCATCTAACCTCAGCTTCTAGGGTGTCAGTTGATGATATATGGTGGGTTATTTTTGATTGTTCAGTGGGAAGGCTAATTGTCGGACTACTAGATGCAGATAAGTCGGTGCGAGGAGTTGTCGTTGTAGTGATGGTGACAGTCTTACTTTTATTAACCGCAAAGCTTAAACTTCTGTTGGACATGAGCAAAGATTTTGATTTTTATGCTTGATAGAATCTCCATGATTAACTAAGGCCTTTATGCCAGAGTACCCTATAATATATGATTGGTGACATATCTTACACAAAAAATTTGTTTTGTCATCTTTGATATCAGCAATCCAATCTGAAAATCCATCGTCTGAAAACCATTCATGATTAAAATAACACTTCCCCATTGTCAGTTCAGAAATATGGTCCATAATATCAATAGCTCGTTGAGCCACTTTGGCATTTTCAAGCCACCTGTGTTTGCAAAAATTCAGTGGGAAAATGCTGCTCCCTGTGCATTTAACATAGTCTTCTCTCCTAGCAGGTGTGTCTGAAAAAAGCCTGTCGAGACATTTCAAGAATCTGTCCAAACTCCAGTCTGATGCATCCATTGCTGCCTTGGATGCCCCGTGAACTTTATGCAGACCACAACTCCCAACATGCAACAGTTGAAGATCATGATCAGTTGAAAGTTTGATGCTGACTTTGTCATAGAAGCTCCAGTTTACATTTTGGCCATCCATTGATAGCTGAATCATGTTTGCAGTCACAGAAGCTCCAGTTTACATTTGGGCCATCCATTGATAGCTGAATCATGTTTGCAGTCATAGAAGCTCCAGTTTACATTTGGGCCATCCATTGATAGCTGAATCGTGTTTGCAGTCATAGAAGCTCCAGTTTACATTTGGGCCATCCATTGATAGCTGAATCATGTTTGCAGTCATAGAAGCTCCAGTTTACATTTGGGCCATCCATTGATAGCTGAATCGTGTTTGCAGTCATAGAAGCTCCAGTTTACATTTGGGCCATCCATTGATAGCTGAATCATGTTTGCAGTCATAGAAGCTCCAGTTTACATTTGGGCCATCCATTGATAGCTGAATCGTGTTTGCAGTCATAGAAGCTCCAGTTTACATTTCGGCCATCCAGTGATAGCTGAATCGTGTTTGCAGTCATAGAAGCTCCAGTTTACATTTGGGCCATCCATTGATAGCTGAATCATGTTTGCAGTCATAGAAGCTCCAGTTTACATTTGGGCCATCCATTGATAGCTGAATCGTGTTTGCAGTCATAGAAGCTCCAGTTTACATTTGGGCCATCCATTGATAGCTGAATCGTGTTTGCAGTCATAGAAGCTCCAGTTTACATTTGGGCCATCCATTCATAGCTGAATCATGTTTGCAGTGATAGAAGCTCCAGTTTACATTTGGGCCATCCATTGATAGCTGAATCATGTTTGCAGTCATAGAAGCTCCAGTTTACATTTGGGCCATCCATTGATAGCTGAATCATGTTTGCAGTCATAGAAGCTCCAGTTTACATTTGGGCCATCCATTGATAGCTGAATCGTGTTTGCAGTCATAGAAGCTCCAGTTTACATTTGGGCCATCCATTGGTAGCTGAATCGTGTTTGCAGTCATAGAAGCTCCAGTTTACATTTGGGCCATCCATTGATAGCTGAATCGTGTTTGCAGCCGATCGTTTTCAAAATTGGAAAAAAATGTATTAAAAATTAGCATGTGTACCTAGATAGTTTTATCAGGCCTGCCAACCGTCCCGCGATGTGCGGGACCGGCCCGCATTTGCGCCAAGCCGTCCTTCATTTTTGAAAATTATTTTCTAAAAAAAAAAATAAAATAAATAAAAATAAATCGAATCTATAAAAAAAAAATAAAAATCAAAACAGAAAGAATCGAATCTATAAATAGAAAATAATAATAATAAAATAACCTCTACTTTATTTACTATAGATTTCAAGTAATTATATGGGGTTCTATCGTTTACGGTTAAAATGGTTTGCGTCGTAGTCGTAAGCATGTTCAGTTCGGTCGGGTGTCCCTCTTTTCATTTTCAAAAGGTTGGCAGGTCTGGTTTTATTCAACTGCCATTAACATGTAAAAACTAAAAACATCAGCTTTGATACTACGCCTATAATTTGTCTCATAAAAATGAAATAAATAGGCATGGGGTAAAAGTAACCCGGATAAACTACGGATATAGTCGGTGTTAGGGTTGAGTGAGTTAAACTGTCAAAATTAATAGGTTGTAAATATGTCCATGGTCTTTCTGAAATGATGTCTTCCTTTTTGAATGATACAGTATTTATTGAAGGAAGGGAGATTGAGCAATGAGAGAGAGAGAGAGAGAGAGAGAGAGAGAGAGAGAGAGAGAGAGAGAGAGAGAGAGAGAGAGAGAGAGAGAGTCAGTCACTTGATGAATAAGTATATCGATGTATTGCAAGTACAAGTAAATCCCTTTTTATATGGATTGATGTTTTTATTCATTTCTTTTACTTCGTCAAATTCACCCCCCCCCCCCACCTCTTTTCCCAAGGAATAAAAATGTATTTGGCATATTCTGGCCTTCTGATGTGTACAATTTTATCCAATTTCATTTAATGTGGGTCTGGGTGGGGTTCCTGACCTCCCATAGTGGGCAGGGAGGTACACACTGTGTCTTCTATCCCCCTATGCCTGTTTTCCAACATGCTTTCTGTCTTTGTCTTGGAATGAGATGACTTGGTTTTGTCCTGGCCTTGGCCGGATACCCTGGATGGGAGGGAAAAAGTCAAATTTATAGTTAGTTTTGGGAGATGATATTTTTTCCCCTTGTAAATCATCTCCCTGTTATGCACTGTATTATGTTTTGTTTATGTATTATATGTAATTTGTAAACATTTGAGTTTATTCCTCTTAGTGGGGACCTGTGCTTGTGTCTGGATGAGACTTTTAGGTGATCTCAAACTAAGGACACTGATAGTGTGCTCTTGGAATCTACATCTGTTCCCTATTTGAACCAATTTCCCTTTGTCTACCTTATTTTTGGATGCTTTAATTGTAATTCTAGAACTTTTTACTATCCCATTTTCTTCCTTTAAACTGGCGCTGATATGACCTTAATGTGTTGCAAGCGCCGTAAAACCCTTATAAACAAAAACATCTAATGTGTGTGTGTGTGTGTGTGTGTGTGTGTGTGTGTGTGTGTGTGTGTATGTGTGACTGGGAACAACCTCCTCCCTTTTAGTCTATGTGGGTGATCCACTAACTCTTTCTTCCTCTTGTATCCCAAAATAGTTGTTTTACACAGTCTCAATCTGTTATCGTGTCGGTTTGAAGCATATGACAAAAAGTAAATTAAAAGATAAAAATGAACAAACATTTAAAGTTTTATTATTATTATTATTATTATTTTATTTTTATTATTATTATTATTATTGTTATTATTATTATTATTATTATTATTATTTTATTATATATATATTATTATTATTATATATTATTTTATTATTTATTATTATTATTATTATTATATTTATTATTATTATTATTATTATTATTATTATTATATTATTATTATTATAATTATTATTAATTATTTATTTATTATTATTATTATTATTATATATTTTATTATGGTGATTCTCAATACTAAGTACAATTGATGTTATACTCTTGGAATCAACATCCGATCCCTATTTGAACCAGTTCCCCTTTGTCTTACTTTATCTTGGGTGCTTTAATTGTAATTCTAGAATTTTTTTGACTATCCCATTTTCTTCCTTTTTACTGGCCTGGATCTGACCTAAATGCGTTGCAAGGGCCATAAAACCCTTAAAAACGAAACAATAGCCAGGCACTCATTCACACCTGGGTCGAGTAGTGTAATGCGTGTTAAGTGATTTTCTCAAGAACACAACACAATACTCTGACTAATATTTTTAACCATCATTGCTACACACCTGACCACTGACTTCACCCTACATTGCTTGCCTTTTTACAAAGTACATTATTCAAAACTTAAAATAATAATAAATTATAATAATTATGATAATAATAATGATATAAATAACAATAATAATAATAATAATAATAATAATAATAATAATAATAATAATAATAATAATAACAATAATAATAATAATAATAATAATAATAATAATAATAATAATAATAATAATAATAATTATAATGATGATGATGATGATGATGATGATAATGGTGGTGGTGGTGGTGGTGGGGGTGGCGGCGGCGGCGGCGGTGGCGGTGGTGGTGGTTGTGGTGGTGGTGGTAATATAATAATAATAATAATAATAATAATAATAATAATAATAATAATAATAATAATAAATGTACATTTATATAGCGTTTTTGCCGAAGCTTCGAAGCGCTTCACATTGACCATTAGTAAAAAAAAAACATTACATACTGCAGATTCGGACATACTATACGAACAAAAGCTCACACGCATCCAATTCCACACACACACACACACACACACACACACACACACACACACACACACACACATCCATATACACATTGTACATAAATATATTAGTAACAACAAGAGATGAAGTGAGTAGAAAAGTGAATTTTCGCGGCGGTGGTGGGGTTTGAATCTGCGACATTATTGGTACGACAACTCCGCATATAATAAAAATATAATAAATAATAATAATAATAATAATAATAATAATAATAATAATAATAATAACTACGACTACAGTAGTAGCCAACATAACAGAGATGATTTACAAAGAAGAAAAATCTCCCAAAAACATATGGGGCCTAATACTAATACTGTCTCTCTCTCTCTCCCAGCCTAGGATCCCCGCCATGACCTGTACCCCCCCCCCCCCCCCCCCCCCCCCCCAAAAAAAAAAAAAAAAAAAAAAAAAACCAACAAAAAACAAAAAACAAACAAACAAAACAAAAACAAAACAAATCAAACAGAACCCCGAGCAACCTAAATCCAGAACAAAGACAGAGAGAAAGTTGGAAAGGGAAAACAGATATAGGGGATTATAAAACCCCACCCAGAAATTCTATTCCCCAGCATAGCTGACAAAACTTAAACCATGGGTGCGGCTATGTGGTCTAGTGGTATGACACTCGCTTTCGGATGGGAAGGTCCTGGGATCGAGCCTCGCGCTCGGCGCATAGTTGAGTCCTTGGAAAAGGCTCTTTACTCACATTCTCTCTCCGTACTCAGGTGTAAAATGTAAAATGAGTACCTGGTCGTTAACAGCGTAGTCTTTGTCCGAAAAATTGTAATATCGCCTAACAGGCGGCATGTCCCGTCCTAGATTTTAAATGTTGCTGTTGACCAGGGACCCCTTGTAAAGCGCTTTGAGCACAGTTAGTGGATATCGCACTATAAATATAAAGCTCAAAGCTCAATAGGTGCCTTTGCTGATTTATTTGTGGTATGACACTCGACTTCCGACCTGCATGTCTTTGATTTTAGAGCCCCTGTGAGCAGCGCAAGGTTTAGTCATTTCAAGAGAATCTTTATCCACATTCTCTCACCAAAGCTCTGCCTGGTGGGAAATGTGACCCTTCGCCTCAAAACGGTATTAAGTCGGGATGATAACGATGCTGAAAATTGAATTTGTGGCCAGAAATCTCAGACTTGCGTTGAGTTTGCACGTTTTATTGAGAAGAATGAATATCATAATTTAGTGTGCCGAATACCAACAATTCAACGTTTGCAACAGTTTAGCTTGAAATTGACTTTTTAGCATTTGGTTCATCCCGAAATAACACCGTTTTGAGACGATGGGTCACAAATGAGTGCCTGGCCGGTAACAAGTCTCTGTCGGAAATAAGCAATTGTAGAATAATACAGTACACTCTGGATTCGTCGACGTTGCCTAAGTCGATTTTTACCCAAGTCGATTTTTTTTCTTGGTCCCTCCCCCTTCTTCCTATATAGCATTAGTAAAAAAAAAAAAAACTCCACATAAGTCGATGTCGCTTAAGTCGATGTTCTTATCACTTACGACTACAATAAAATCACAGATAAACAAGTATTTCCATTGGTTAAAAAAAGCTACCAGTAAGAATTTTAAATGGTTAAGAATATCCGCGAACGATTGGCGCACATCGATGTGATGTAGGTGCTTTGCCTGACGTCCTTGTTCAATGTACATAAGCAGTATTGAATAACTAATTTCTCCATCTCAAATTTTACATTGTCGCAACTTCAAGTTCAAGATTTTTTTTGGTTTTAATCCCAGGCCATCCATTCCATGTTATGTAATGACCCTCTTAATTAGGATCAATTTAATCAAGAAGAATTCAAGTCAAGTCTACAACTACAATGGAAAACCTATCGCGGAAAAGGAAGATTCGATGCATTTGGAAAGTTTGGCATGCGACAGAAAATCATCGCATAGGAAATTGGCATGCCAGCTATTTCTGTCTCGACGATTTACAAGAAGCTTGACCTTGACATAGTGGCTCCTACCCTTCCGCTTTTCGCAGAATAATTTCACTTAATTGGTATACATTCCACATTCAAAGCAAAAATTCCGCTTTTCACCTTTCCCATCGAGGAAAATTAAAAAAAAAGAATCTCTAGTGAAAAAAAAAGTGAACTATGGCTTATTTCGTCAGCATCTCCTATGGTCAATCAACACACATTTTGTGTGTCTGATTAGTCCCTTCAAAGTGTGTGCTGCTGATGTCGGATAATATTATATATGTTTGGGAGGGGGGTTGACCGAAGTATTATTATTATTATTGTGACTCCAATTCGTGAGGTCAATGACCTTGGTAATATTATATGTTGGCTTCAATCTAAATCGGTAATAATATTATTGAGTACGGTCAGCTTCTTTCCCTATTTAATTTTAACCACGTGTACGTGTGTGTGTGTGTGTGTGTGTGTGTGTGAGAGAGAGAGAGTACCGGCACGCCCGTTTGTTTGATTAGGTGTGTGTGTGTGGGGGGGGGGGGGGGGCGGGAAGGGTCCTGACAAGGTTAAATCCATCCATTCAATGCTTTGCTCTCAGACGGCCAGGACCTGTGTGTTCTCTATTATTATTTGATCTTTACAAATTTTATATTTTTAATCATTTGAGTACTTTTAGATTGTCTATTACATTTTCTGTTGCAAAGCATGTCATAGTCAATAACAGTAAGTTGATTCCGCTTTTTTATCTCAAATTCCGATTTTTACGTATTCTGATTCCTCTTTGGGGCTATTGGGGGTAGGAGCCTCTGATGACCACTAAAGAGACCGCGCGATATGAAGGGCTTTACTTATTCTAGATTGGTTTGCTTTGTACACATGTGTTTTTGCTCATTTGGTTACGCTCCGGTTAAGTTGATTTTCGGATAAGTCGATTTTTTTCTCGGTTCCCCTGGGCATCGTCTTATCCGGAGTCCACTGTAATTGTAATATCACCTGACATGTGCCGTGCCTTCCCTGTATGTTCAAGTATTGCAGTTGGCTTGGGATCCTTTGTAAAGCGTTTTGTGCACATTAAGTGGTTATTGAGCGATATAAAAAAGCTCGCAATTTAAAACAAAACAGAACAGAAAGTAGATGATGTCACTGGAATGAATAAATGTTTGGTGAAATTTAATATGTGTGTGTGTGTGTGTGTGTGTGTGTGTGTGTGTGTGTGTGAATGGGCCGGAGAGGGAGGAGTGGGGTTGGGCTTGTGATATTTATTGCGAGGTTCTTTTAGGAGACCCAAACCTATTATGTAACGAAAGGAAACTTTTCAATATTCACAGTGACATGTCTAGACAATGAAAGGGTTGCAATAAAGATCTGATGAGGATGATGATGATGATGATGATGATGATGATGGTGATGATGATGATGATGGTGATGATGATGATGATGATGATGATGGTGATGATGATGATGGTGATAATAATAATAATAATAATAATAATAATAATAATAATAATAATAATAATAATGATAATAATAATAATAATAATAATAATAATAATAATAATAATAATAATAATAATAATAATAATAATAATAATAATAATAATAATAATAATAATAATAATAACAACAAGAACAATAATAATAATAATAATAATAACAACAAGAACAAGAACAATAATAATAATAATAATAATAATAATAATAATAATAATAATAATAATAATAATAATAATAATAATAATAATAATAATAATATAATGATGATGATGATGATAATAATAATAATAATAATAATAATAATAATAATAATAATAATAATAATAATAATAATAATAGTAATAATAATAATAATAATAATAACAACAGTAATAATAATTTCCTTATGCATCTGAAAAATCGCACATGGATACAATACTTCCGAAAACGAATAATGTCTTTCCCTTTGCACGGTTTATTGCCTTTGTTTTACCTGCAGGTGAACAACACACTCGCTAATCTTGAGAAGTGCATCGTGACTTTTGTGTTCATGAATCATGTTAGATGTCCTCCTCCTTGAATCACTTGACAATGTCAAGGTTGCAAAACACGGAAGAGAGAAGATGTCATAGCAAGATGGCGACACACTGTTAGGGAAGCTGTTTACAAACAAGTGTCTTGGAACAAATTTACTTCCTTGTTTTATTTATCGATTCCTCTACTTAGTCGCCACCATGGCTGACTCTTGTAACGTTCCGAAAGAAATTATAGGTTTGTATTATTTTGACTAGAGGGTATATCACGTTGATGAGTCAAATGTACAGTGAGATCGAATGTATGGGAAGAAAAATTAAATGGAAGTTGATTTCATTTTGAAACTTTTTTTTTGTTGTGTCCGGTTTGCTAACTTATATTTATGCACTTTAAATTACGATTTTGAGAAAATCTAATTTATTTTGTCTTCGTTTATTATATGTCGCCCCTATGGTCCCTATATAATTCAAACATAACAATCACTTGCTTGACTTGTTGGACTTTCTCATTCTCTACTCTGGTCTCTTTCACTCTTTGGCTCTGGTCTTGCCTGTTGCCTGTTGATGTGTTGTGAGCGCTGGTTGGTTGTGGTCCCTCTCTTCCAGACAGTATGCAGCTATAAAATTGACTGATAAAGCTTTTCATTAAAATACGATGATTTCTTCAAAATCGTAACCATATTTTACTAGACTACGACTAATGACTAAGTCTTACATTTAGTCGGAGGAATTGAGAACTTCAACTTCAACACTGACTTTGAAGTGCAGCAGGAACTTGGAAGTCTATTATTATTTTTATTACTTTACTTTGACCGATACTTCATAAATTAATGGAATTGGGAGTATCTTCTTTTCTCTCTCCTAACAAACAGCTTTATGTTCTTATCCTGAAATGGGATAGTTTGCTTTTATTTTACTTTTACTCAGTCTGACCCTCTGCCTTCTTGCTGCAGTATTTTTTGCTGTATGTTTAAAATGTATGGCATGGGGCAATGGATGCATGTGCGTCTGTTTTTTTTTGGTTTTTTTTGGGAGCCCTTCCGAAAGCTCCTACATCCCCAGTGTTCTTGTTCTAGTAGGGGGTTTGGGAGGGGGGAGACTTTTTTTTTTTTTATGTTTCCCTCCTTCCAACCCCCCTATTACTATTAGAACATTATAAAAAACAAGAATACTGGGAATGTAGGCTGTAGGAGCTTTCGGAAGGCCTCCCTCTTTTTTTGGTTTTTGTTAGATGACACAATGCTTTATTTCAGTGGTCACCGCCTGTAATTACCCACTTTATATAAAATAACTACTTAACTTTAACTCGCATGTAACAGCTTTTTTACTTCCCAAAACACCCCTCTCTAATTTTCTATTTTTTATCCTGCTTCCTTGAATAATGAAAGTGGCTAGGGATCGTTTGTCTTGCTAGTCATAATCAGCCTATCTGGCAAGGGAGACCACAATCACGGGCTACACAGCCAAAGTACCCAGTTTTGGCTAGGGAGACCAAGATTTTGGCCCCAACATGTCTTTCCAATTATTGAGACTAAAATATCTTTCAAATGTGCGGCTATGTGGTCTAGTGATATGACACTCGCTTTTGGATCGGAAGGTCCTGGGTTCGAGCCTTGCTTGGCGCATAGTTGAGTCCTTGGAGAAGGCTCTTTACTCACATTCTCTCACCGTACTCAGGTGTAAAATGAGTACCTGGCCGTAAACAGCGTTGTCTTTGTCCGAAAAATTGTAATATCGCCTAACAGGCATCATGTCCCATCCTACATGTTAAATGTTGCTGTTGACCCCTTGTAAAGCGCTTTGAGCATGTAAAAAGATAAAAAAAAGAGCTCAAAATGAATAGTGTGGTCAAACTGGTAAGATGGCATTCTTCATATGACTATTGACTATCACAGCCAATATCGTGGATTGGCAGTCGTGCTTTGGATTCCAATATTGTTACTCCCTTTAGGCATTATGCTTCTATTACACATGCTATGTTCAGTGTGAGTGGAATAACCATTTCTTGAGTATGTTGGCAGATAAATAGTAATCCCAAGTTGAAATGTAGAATTAGGTATCTTATGTAAGAACTAAAAGGGGGGTGGGGAGTTTCTCAGAAACAGCCATTTGGCCAATGGAGCCGGAGTTTATCTCGGCTTCTACTTCTATAGTGTGAAACGGACAATAGCAATTACTTGCTATCCTTTGGATAGGACGCTACTCGATCGCAAAGTACTTTCTGCCAGATCTAACACCCAGCTACCCAATCGCTGCTGGGTGGACAGGGGGGTTAGAAAAAAAAAAAATCAATCTCGGTCCCTTTGTGTGTGAAGCGAGTGCTTTACCAACTGAGCTATTGGGACCCCCGAGTCTCAAGATTTGAAAGACACTTTTTTGGAGACCCAAATCCTGGTCTCCCTATCCAAAGCAGGCCATTTAAATTATGAAAATCAAATTCGTGGTCTCCCTAGCCAAATTTCCCTGCATCTTAAATTTTTCAAAGTTACTCTTTCCCCTCCCCTTCTTCTTCACCCATTAATCATCTCTAGCTAATAATCTGATCATATTTTTTTATCTCAAAAGGCTGGTTTATCGTTAGGAAATCGAGTTGTAATTTTTGTCTGCCTTTTTTTGGTATATATGACTGTCTAGCAACCTGATGATTCTTACTACATTATTTCCAAGTGGGGGTCACAATAGCTCAGTTGGTAGAGCACTCCCTTCACATGCAAAGGGACTGAGATTGATCCTAGGTGCAGTGGAGATTTTTTATCTGATCCCCCTGTCTATCCAGCAGTGAATGGTAGCGGGTAGCTGGGTCTGTTAGATTTGGCGAAAAGCACTTGTGATAGACTAATGTCCTATCCAAAGGATAGCATGCAATTGCTGTTGTCCATTTTACGCTATAGAAACTGGGATATACTCTGGCTCCATTGACCTAGTGGCTTTGAAGGTCAACTTATTTCCAAGTAATTGAAGAAAAAGGGAATAGATGTGACCCATCGTCTCAAAATGGTATTATGCCAAGATAACTTGTGAAAAGAGAATTTAGAATTAAAATGATAAGAAATACAAATTTTAGTTCTTTTTCAATGTAAGAAATCATACTATTTCTTTATCATGAAGAATGAATATTAACAGAGAGTTTCATATCTTTTGCTAAAAATTCGATATTTTGGACCTTGTCTATTCCAACATGATACTGTTTTGAGATGGTTGGTCACATATGTACTATTGATGAAGAACATTGAGCTTGGGGAATGTGGAGAAATGTGTCATAAGATTTATTTATTTCCTGGTGTCTATCTGTCATAAGATTTATTTATTTCCTGGTGTCTATCTGCCATAAGATTTATTTATTTTCTGATGTCTATCTGTCATAAGATTTATTTATTTTCTGGTGTCTATCTGTCACAAGATTTATTTATTTTCTTGTTTCTATCTGTCATAAGATTTATTTTATTTCCTGGTGTCTATCTGTCACAAGATTTATTTATTTTCTGGTGTCTATCTGTCATAAGATTTATTTATTTTCTGGTGTCTATCTGTCATAAGATTTATTTATTTTCTGGTGTCTATCTGTCACAAGATTTATTTATTTCCTGGTGTCTATCTGTCATAAGATTTATTTATTTTCTTGTTTCTATCTGTCATAAGATTTATTTATTTTCTGGTGTCTATCTGTCATAAGATTTATTTATTTTCTGGTGTCTATCTGTCACAAGATTTATTTATTTTCTTGTTTCTATCTGTCATAAAATTTATTTATTTCCTGGTGTCTATCTGTCACAAGATTTATTTATTTTCTGGTGTCTATCTGTCATAAGATTTATTTATTTTCTGGTGTCTATCTGTCATAAGATTTATTTATTTTCTGGTGTCTATCTGTCACAAGATTTATTTATTTCCTGGTGTCTATCTGTCATAAGATTTATTTATTTTCTGATGTCTATCTGTCATGAGATTTATTTATTTTCTGGTGTCTATCTGTCACAAGATTTATTTATTTTCTTGTTTCTATCTGTCATAAGATTTATTTATTTCCTGGTGTCTATCTGTCACAAGATTTATTTATTTTCTGGTGTCTATCTATCATAAGATTTATTTATTTTCTGGTGTCTATCTGTCATAAGATTTATTTATTTTCTGGTGTCTATCTGTCATAAGATTTATTTATTTTCTTGTTTCTATCTGTCATAAGATTTATTTATTTTCTGATGTCTATCTGTCATAAGATTTATTTATTTTCTGGTGTCTATCTGTCATAAGATTTATTTAATTTCTGATGTCTATCTGTCATAAGATTTATTTATTTTCTGGTGTCTATCTGTCACAAGATTTATTTATTTTCTGGTGTTTATCTGTCATAAGAGTTATTTATTTTCTGGTGTCTATCTGTCATAAGATTTATTTATTTTCTGGTGTCTATCTGTCATAAGATTTATTTATTTTCTGGTGTCTATCTGTCATTAGATTTATTTATTTTCTGGTGTCTATCTGTCATAAGATTTATTTATTTTCTGGTGTCTATCTGTCATAAGATTTATTTATTTTCTGGTGTCTATCTGTCATAAGATTTATTTAATTTCTGATGTCTATCTGTCATAAGATTTATTTATTTTCTGGTGTCTATCTGTCACAAGATTTATTTATTTTCTTGTTTCTATCTGTCATAAGATTTATTTATATCCTGGTGTCTATCTGTCACAAGATTTATTTATTTTCTGGTGTTTATCTGTCATAAGAGTTATTTATTTTCTGGTGTCTATCTGTCATAAGATTTATTTATTTTCTGGTGTCTATCTGTCATAAGATTTATTTATTTTCTGGTGTCTATCTGTCATACGATTTATTTATTTTCTGGTGTCTATCTGTCATAAGATTTATTTATTTTCTGGTGTCTTTCTGTCATTAGATTTATTTACTTTCTAGTGTCTATCTGTCATAAGATTTAATTAATTTATTTTCTGGTGTCTATCTCTTACAGAGAGCATGCGAGATGTGCTTGACAAAAGAGTCAAGGTCTCCATCAGGCGGCTGGTCAAGATGGAAATCAAAGCTGACAAACTGGATAACAGGGTCTTGGTGAGTGTAAAAAGTTATCGCTTTCTTGTCCCTAAGAAGTCAATAATAATAATAAAATAAAAATAATAATAATATTTTTATATAGTGCCTTACCCAGTATATCAACAAGCTCAAAGTGCTTAACAATAACATGGCTACTTTCACTCAAATATACAACCACTGAAACATGCAATATGAAACAAATCAATATAAATCTACAGTGCTACATATTAAAGATAAACGTTTTAAGATTTAAAAAAAAAGAAATCTGCATCATTACAGTCTCTGATGAATCCTGAATGAAGAAATGAAAAAAATAATTATTGAGAAATGAAAGTCTGCGTGAACCTATTAAAGAATATTCTTATTCTTATTTATCTATGTTATTCAGATGTGGTAAAATGTAAACGTTATCGTTTACTTGTCTCTAAGAAGTCAATTGAACTCTGAATGTGGAAATTGAATAAAAAGAAAATAATAATGATAGAGAAATATTAGTCCATGGGAACTCATTGAAGAGCGCTCTTATTCATATTCATCTATGTTATTCACAGGTGGTAGATATGTCTCATCTTTTTTTACCCACTAAGAAAATGATGGAGCCGGGATAGAGGTTTTGAGTACAAAGCAGTGGGTGAAAAAATCCAATATTATGATTATATACGCAGACAACAAAAATTATCAACCGTTATTGATTTAAGTTGGTTGTTCTTTCTTTCTTTATTTAATATTGCTTTCAAAATTGTTTTTTTAAGTTGTCATGTTCACTCTCTCAATCCTAGAGGATTTTGCTACTTTTCAAAATTGGAAAAAAATGTATCAAAAATGAGCATGTACATAGATAGTTTCATTCAACTACCATTAACATGTAAAAACTAGAAACATTAGCTTTGATACTACGCCTATAATTTGTCTCAGAAAAATGTAATAAATAGGCATGGGGTAAAAGTAACCCGGGTAAACTATGGATATAGTCGGTGTTAGGGTTGAGTGAGTTAAAGATTTTTAAAATGTTTTTTAAACATCCTTTACTACGTTTGAATGCAATCTCCATATACTTGTTTAATATTCACAGGCACTTTCCCCTTGCCGACTTTTTATACTGACTGCAAAAGCTCCAACCAAGGTGAGGTCATAAGCAAATAGTATTTATTGATTAAAAAAGGCTTGATGTAGTTTGCAAGCTGTTGCCGATAGCTCAGTTTGTTTTTATGTGTGAAAACTGTTATAAAACTGCATTTTTTAACATGAATATATTGAAGCGGCCTTTATATAGGCTATGTGGTCTAGTGGTATGACACTCGCTTTCGGAAGGTCTTGGGTTCGAGCCTCGCACTCGGCGCATAGTTGAGTCCTTGGAAAAGGCTCTTTACTCACATTCTCTCACCGTACTCAGGTGTAAAATGAGTACCTTGCCGTTAACAGCGTTGTCTTTGTCCGAAAAATTGTAATATCGCCTAACAGGCGTCATGTCCCGTCCTACATGTTAAATGTTGCTGTTGACCAGGGACCCCTTGTAAAGCGCTTTGAGCACATTTAGTGGATATTGCGTTATATATAGCTCAATTTATTTTTAAAGCTCAATATAGCATTCCTGAAATATTGTCCTGATTTGAATCTGTGTAAATTTTTTTTCCCTGAACATCCTGTATCTTGGTCTAACTTGGTAGAAAGTACTTTGCATTGGATTGTCATCCTATCCAACAGAAAGCAAACAACCTGGTCACCCTTAAAAATTACAAACATAGCTTAAGATATACATAGGGTCAGTAGCTCAGTTGATAGAGCACGCCTTTCATGGACGAAATGACTGGGATCAATCTGGCAATGTAGTTGAGGTTTTTCTGACCTCCTGTTTACCCAACAGTGATTGGGTAACCAGGTCGCTTAAAGCTTGTGGAAGGTTGTTTAAATTACAATAGACTGGTGTTTCATATAAGGGGAAGCAAGCACTTGCTGTAGGGAATGAGATTAGCGGAAGAGTAGCGTCCCTTGATTGGGCGTCACCAGCGGAAAAGTTATTAGAGAGAGAACGTCATGATGGTTGTGTGCATGAGACACTTCACTGAAAGCGAGGACAAGAGAGACGCATGCACAAAACCATTTTGACGTTCTCTCTGTAAGGTAACGTTCCAATCAAGGGACGCTACTCTTCCGCTAATCTCATTCCCTATTGCCCTTTTAACACTGTAGAAACTAGGATTCTAGGATAAACCATTAGACTCATGGAGCCAGAGGTTATCCTGGTTTCTAAAGCGTGAAAGTGAAAGTACAATAGCAACCGCTTGCTATCCATTGGTTTACACTTTACACTTTTTCCATAGGTTTTCCAATGTTAGGAATATGTTGTGATAAAATGAAATGTAAAATGATAAAGTAAATCTTGCTTTTTATAAAATCTTACCAACGTTAAATAAGATTTAAGCGGGTGGTTGGATGGGAGCATCACCCTTGAATCATATACCTCTGATGTTCGCATGGGTGTACGATCCGATAGTGATGTCGTTTCTTCTTCTCTTTACTAGCCTATCCTGCTTCTTTGGTTTGTGATTGTATTTTTGACAGGGGATATTTTTTTTTCTGTAAATCTTCTGCCTGTTTGTTCTTGGTTATTTATAATTTAGCTTATGATATCTTTAGGTTATGATTTTGATTTACATTTGTACTATTTTTGTTAGATTGCTTGTTTTTTTGTTTCAGCGGTCTCTCATATAACCTCAATTGTGTTGGAAGAGACCTAAAGCAACAAACAAAAAAAATAAATAAGATTTAAAAATTTTAAATGTTAGAAGTTTTAAGACATTTTAAATTATAATTGAGTTACAGCCATTGTTGAATGAGATGGAATAAAACTGTTTAAATTTTTTCTTTTCTCTCATTTACATCCCCGCCCCCCCCCCCCTCCCCCCCCCCCCCCCACACACACCCACACACACACTTATAGGTTGAATCAAGCTTTCATTTCTTAGACATCCAGGCTTTGGAAAGCAAGAAAGCTGGACAGGTATGCGTCATAAGTCATCAAAATATCAAAATAAGTCAGATTTTTTCTTAGAAAAATAGTATTTTTATTGTTGTTGGATTAAATTTTATGGGGATCTGGAAGAATAGGTACTCTTTATGTATTAAAAATGCATGAAAATAGGAATGACATTTTGATATAGCGGGTTTGATATTGGATACAAGTTGAGGGGCGTTAAATGTGTAATTGAAATGAGAATCCTGCCAATTTCTAGGCCCTTAACTCTGTCCTTAAAAGTCATTTTCAGGATATTCCCTCAAAATTCACACCCAACTAACACAAAAATAGATTTTTTTATCACTTAAACATAATAGCAGTAAAATTTTTGCCATACATAATTTCTTTAGCAACACATGCTCTATCTACAACAAACTGTTCATTTTCTTTAAATCTTATGATGTACAGAAGAAATTTGAATAAGAAAATTATAGTTGGTTGTATCGTAACGAATGTGACGATTTTCCTATAGTTGGTAAGGAGAGGGTTAATCTAGAGACTTGATTTTATAAGAAAAGAAATGGAATTTCTAAAAAATAAATCTGGCAATTCCTAGATGATGGCAACTTTGTCTTGGCTAAATTGAAATCAAAACTACATTTTTATTTTGAATATTCAATTTTTCTCTCTCTTTACTTTACTTTTGACAGCTGGTGCTGACGATAGACAACAAGGATTACAAGTTTATTAGCATTGATTCTACGTCAGATGTCATGGACCATCTCATCATGCACTTGGGACTCAGCCTTAAACAAATTTTCCCTTCCTTTCCTCTGGAGTAAGTACGGGCTTGGGCTAAGATCAGAAGCTGCACAAAGGATTAAAAGGCCTTATAGAAATCTTAAGATGATCAATTTCAGTCAAGTGAAATGCAAACAAGGCATTTGGGGATTCAAAATTTAAATATTCTATACACTACTACTATCACTACTACTACTACTACTACTACTACTACTACTACTACTACTACTACTACTACTACTACTACTACTACTACTACTACTACCACTACTAAATATGATGATGTATTATCCTTTACTACGGTTTAAAACATGAGAATCATTTTATTTTATTTGATCTATATCTCAACCAGACGTCTGATAGTGAAAGTAGATATCCAACCAGAAGACAGAATGAAGATGATGCGTGACATGATCAAAACGATGGATACCAAAGATCCAGGACCGTGCGGTGGTTTTACAACCATGTACCAGTGTATGTGTGACTTTCACGGTCTGCCTTACAGGGAGGAAGTAGCATGGGTAAGTACAGTAAAAAAACCATCCATCTTCAGGTTCTCTGAAGAACTGCTTTTATTATTACTGATGTTCATACCATGAACCAAACTGAGCATTGTTTACCTCGCATGAATTGCCTTTAATTTGGACAATAAAGATTATTATTATTATTATTATTATTATTATTATTATTATTATTATTATTATTATTTATTATTATTATTATTATTATTATTATTAGTTATTATTATTATTATTATTATTATTATTATTATTATTATTATTATTATTATTATTATTATTGTTATTATTATTATTATTATTATTATTATTATTATTATTATTATATTATTATTATTATTATTATTATTAATATCATTATCATTATTATTATTAACCCATAACATGTCAAATAATTCCATATTGTATAACCAAAAGTCGTCACTCATTGTTTATCATACTTCTTTTTTTTTCTTTTTGCAAGCACAAAATTATATTCCTACCCCTCCATCCATCCACTTAATTTATTTGCACTATTTTACTGTGCATATTTGTATCATCCAATGAAAAGATTCCAAATCCGTCTTTTTTCTTTTTTCTTTTTTTTTGTTTGTTTGTTTTTTTTTTTTGTTTTTGTTTTTTGCTTACTGCTTTTTTTCCCTTCTATTGATTATCAAAGTTCAGATGTGTCAATGAAAAAGCGCTTTGAGCAGGTTTAGTGGATATTGCGCTATATAAAAGCTCATTTTAAGCTGTCATTTAATGAATTAAAACAAAACAGTTATCTTATATCCATTTGTGGTAAGTTTTATTCTGATGATGACTATATTGAAGTAATTTATTAATTTTTTTTTCCTCCCATCAGGACGTTGACACAATTTACCTATCTCATGACTCAAGAGAACTTCGGCTCCAGGATTTTGATCATCTTCCTCACAAGTAAGCGATGAGCTAGCAGTTATATGAATTTAAAAAATATGCTTCAAAATACTTCATTTATTCCTGTCAACTGGCTATGTGGGGTCTTCTGACCATGTCAAAATACACATTGATTGGTTACTTGTAGAATCATCTATTCCCTATTTAACCAATCACCATTGTCTTACTTTTTCTTTGATTCTCTTAAGTTCAGACCTGCAGGTTTCTCTCTATTATTTTTCCTTTGAACTGGCGTTGAAATGATCTAAAAGTGCTGCAAGCGTTGTAAAACCCATAAAAACAAAAAGAAACCGCTCAGCTGGCCAATTGAAAACAAAATTTATATTTCATCCAGCTTTATGTGCAACTATGTAGTCCAGTGGTATGACACTCGTCATCAGACGTTTGAAGGTCCAGAGTTTGAGTCTTGCTGTGAGTGGCGCATATTCGAGTCATTGGAAAAGGCTCTTTACTCACATTCTCTCACTATATTCAAAAGTGTAAAATGTGTACCTGGCCGTTAACGTTTTCTCTGTCGGAGAAAAATAGATGTAATATCACCTAACAGTTGTCATGTCTCGTCCTACATGTTAAGTGTTCCTGTTGGCCAGGGCCCCTTTGAGCTTTGTTTCGTGGATATATAGTGCTATGTGGTGCGGCTATGTGGTCAAGTGGTATGACACTCGCTTTAGGATCGGAAGGTCCTGGGTTCGAGCCTCGCTCGGCGCCTAGTTGAGTCCTTGGAGAAGGCTCTTAACTCACATTCTCTCACCGTACTTAGGTGTAAAATGAGTACCTGGTCGTTAATAGCATGTCTTTGTCCGAAAACTTGTTACATCGCCTAACAGGCGGCATGTCTCGTCCTACATGTTAAATGTTGCTGTTGGCCAGGGACCCCTTGTAAAACGCTTTGAGCACATTTAGTGGATATTGCGCTATGTAAAAGCTCAATTTAAAAAAAAATATTTTAAAAAAATGTAAATGTCTTGAGTTTTTAAAAAATTGTTAACATATTGCCATTGTTTCTGTATCTCCAGAGATTTGATACCAGTCATATCAGCATTAGAACACAACACGTGGTTCAAGTCTTTAAATGCCAGCAATGTCAAATTGGTATGAACAGTTTGGATTTTAACTCACTCAATCCTAGAGATTTTTGCTACCTTTCAACATTGGAAAAAAAAATGTATTAAAAATGAGCATGTGCATAGATATTCTTATTATTCAACTACCATTAACATGTAAAAATTAAAAACATTAGCTTTGATACTACGCCTTTAATCTGTCTCAGAAATAAAATGTAATAAATAGGCGTGGGGTAAAAGAAGCTCGGGTAAACTACGGATATAGTCGGTGTTAGGGTTGAGTGAGTTCATACTGCTTTACACTTCGTGACCCACCATGCGAACATACATTGTGTTTGGGTTAGAAAAAGAAAAGTAGTCCTTCAGAGCCCTTTGGCTCCAGATTATCCCGATTTCTATAGCATGATACGGCCAATAGTAATTGCTTGCCACCCTTTTGATAGGATGCTTGTCGATCACAAAGTACTTTCTACCAGATCTGACAGACCCCTAATTCAATTACTGCTGGGTGGACAGGAGGGGTGGGGGGGGGGGGGAGGGTTGAAAGAAAAGAAAGAAATCCAGATTTCAACTGGGATTGATCTTGGTCCCTTTGAGAGTGAAGCGAGTGCTCTACTAACTGAGCTATTGGGAACACACCCCCCCCCCCTCCCCGTGTTGGGGTAGGGTAAATCAAGTGAAAGAAAAAAAAAGAAGTAATTTTTAAGTAAAAATGACTAGAAATGTCAGACTTAAGTTATAGTCACATTAAGAAACTAACCATTGTTTTGGCTTAGACATATGAACTTAATACTTCCAACTCTTAATTTAGTTTTTAACATCAGACCCACCCTAACGTGATATTGTTTTGAGGCTATGGGTCATATTTGTGAGTCAGCAGCTAATCTGTAAAGTAAGAATTTTATTTTATTATAAACATGTAAAATGATAACTAGGCTTTCTATGTGTGTGTTGAATGAATATTAAATTGAGCTGTATCATCATCGTTGTCGTCGTCGGCATCATCATCATTGGCGTCATCGTCTTGGTCGTCATCATCATCATCATCAGCATTATTATCATTATCAGCATTATCACCATCATCATCATCATCATCATCATCATCATCATTATCATCACCATCATCATCATCATCAGCATCATCATCATCATTATCATCTTTGTCCCCTAGTCTATGGAGGTCTGTAATGAAGTGATCAAAGTCATGAGACGTAACGCCATCTTAGAAGAAATTAATCTCAAGAGCACAGGAATAAAACCGTGAGTTTAACATGTGGTTTTAAATAGGTTAGATGTTCAAAACATTATATCTCTAAAATATCACCTTGACTTACTAACACACCAATGAATGTTTTGGTGCACAAAGATCTAGATAATTTAGATAGCAAGATTTTGTAGTACTATAGATGTTTACTGTTGGCTTTAGACCTAACTACCATGAACGAAGAATTGTGACCATTATGTGGTGAAAAGAGCAAGGTTACTGACTTCTCTAGTAATCTTAACTCTCTCGAGTTCATATGCATGGAAAATTGAACAAATTAGTTCGATTTTCAATGATGGTGAACTAGAGAGAGTTAAGGGGAAGTTATAATTTTCACTTGGGCATACAAAAAAAATCATTCATTCGCCATCTCACATTATAAATCTGCAGATTCGGATATACGAACAAAAGCTCACTCGCATCCAATTACACACACACACACACACACACACATCCATATACACACTGTACATAAATATGTTACTCACACACTCTTTTTGAAAATCGAGAAACAAAAGCACACTCTTACATCCTTTGAGCTCTTAAACCAAGGATGCTACCTTTATATCTATGTTTCAAAACTTCACCATCTCGTTTTTTGAAATTACTTTTTTCTTCTTTAAAAAAAAAAAATATTTGGTATAAATTCTTAAAATGTCAATTAAAATATACTTGTTTCGATGCTTCAATGGTATTCCCATGTCCTGTATTTGAGTAACTCTGAAATTTGAAATTGTCATAAATTATTATTACTCATTCAGGATAATTTTCTGTGGGATGTAATTTTGTAGAGAACATCTGAGAGAAATTAAACGCTTATAAAAGCAAATCGACAATGGTTGCATTGGACAGCTTCAAAAACAACTTAGCTTAAGAATTTTAGAACAGTGCAGTCAAGCTATACTGACTTCATAGTCTTCCTTGCAATTCTTTCCATTTTCTATAATTTTGTATTAATATGGGGCAACACATGGCTCAGCTGTGGTCTTTGCTTCATAACCAAATGTACTGTATGACCATGAGCAAGTCATCTCGCCCTAGCTCACCTTCGGCACCGCACTGTGGCTGGTGCCTGAGTTATTCCAGTATTCCATTGGAATAAACCCTAAAGATAAATTCCCCCCCTTGGGATGAAAAACAGAAATTTTAATTTTTAAATTTATTTTTTTATTGCCTTTTTAAAAAATCTGTTCTTTCTTCAAACAGAGATTTTGTACAGAAATTGTCAACTGCCTTGATCTCCAACAGCGGGTCTCAGCTACAGGTCATTGACCTTTCAAACAATGTCTTGGAAGATAAAGGTAAGTTCCTTGTTTTCAAAACAAAATCTAAATAATGAAAGGTTTATAGCAATGACTGAGATGATCATTATATTTTTCCATTTGTGACCCCTCGTCTCTAAACGGTACTATGTTGGAATGGACCAGATGCTATAAAATCAAATTATAGTTAAACTGGTCAAAAATATTAAACGTTGGTATTTAGCACAGTAAAATATGATATTTGTTCTCCTCTATAAAGCATATGAACTTAATTTAAGCATGATATTTCTGGCTACAAATTTAGACCTGTAAATTCTCAGTCAATTAACTGAAATCAGTCAATTCGTCAAATTCAAATATTTTTAAAAAGGGAAGAAAGAAATGAATAAAGAAAGAATTCATGAATCGTAGTCGATTGACTGTAAAGTTAACTAGGAATGTTCCACAGCCCCACGCATAGCTCATGGGCCGTTTATATTAATGATGGATATATATTGCCAAGGCTAAGCGACGCTTTTTAGAATTGCCGTGTCTGAACACACCCCAGTGTATTTTCACACAGCCTTCGTGAAATTATTTTTTCACTTTCGAAACCTGTCGTAGCCAATTTTAACTGAGCCGCCGAGCGATAAATTTCACTGTTTCGTCTAAGCCAAAATTGACCACATTTACTTGAAGGACAGGAAAAGTATGAGAAAGAAAAATTCGAAACACCGGAAGTTCGTTATGTAGACACCTTCAAATCGAAAGTTAAATGATTGCTACAAGCACATCTCGATTACCTCATGTTGTAAACAAACTGGTTGACCGTTTCTAAGTTTCTTCACTGATTGGGTACCTAATTACAAGGAACAATGGTAAGTAGCCTAATTAATTCCCTCGAAATTTAGTTTTCTGCCATTGCTTTGCTCAAGTGAGCTTGCTGTTTACCTTTCATTTTACCACTACGATGAATTACAAAGAGTTTCAGTTTCAGTCAATTTTTATAGAGCTCATTTACAGGTCTACAAATTCCATTTTCAGCATCTTAATCATCCCGACTTAATACCGTTTTGAGACGAGGGGTCACATTTATCAATTTGATGTGGAGATGAGAGACACTGATAAGCTGGCATAAATGGTGCTGTCATTTTTTTTGGTGGAACTCGAGTTTAAACATGCAAACAAACAAAAAACACACCCACCCCCCTGCCAAAAAATGTGACCTTTTATATAATACATACAATATCCATTTAATGTGCTCAAAGCGCTTTAATATACCAACATCCTAACATGTAGGAAAAAACATGATACTTGTAAGGTAAAAAATGAGCTTTAAAAAATGCGCTTGGCTTTTATATAGCGCAAGATCCACTAAATGTGCTCAAAGCGCTTTACAAGGGGTCCAACAGCAACATTTAACATTTAGGATGGGACATGATGCTGTTAGGCGATGTTACAATGTTTTCAGACAGAGACAACGCTGTTAAAGGCCAGGTACTCATTTTACACCTGAGTATGGTGAGAGAATTTGAGTAAAGAGCCTTCTCCAAGGACTCAACTATGCGCCGAGCGCGAGGCTCGAACCTAGGAATTCCGATCCGAAAGCGAGTGTCATACCACTAGACCACATAGTCGCATGGATGCAATGTATTATGAGAGAATTTCAGTCACCCATAGTGGGTCTCGAACCGGTTTTCAGAAGTCTAGTTTAATACCACAAGAACACAAACATAAAGTCACACTCAAGATAATTTCTTTGAGAAAGTGTTGGATATGAGGTCAAATAGAAATAGAAAGTTTTGTTTTTAATAATATCATTTCTGTCCCACAAAATTCTTTTTATTCATAATTTATTTTTTTTAACCCTGACCCCACTTTTTTTCTTTTTCTTTTTTTTTTTGTAAAGATCTGAAAAAATGAGCATGAAACAAATCCATTTAACTAACGGAGAGAGAGAAAGAGAGAGAGAGAGAGAGAGAGAGAGAGAGAGAGAGAGAGAGAGAGAGAGAGAGAGAGAGAGAGAGAGAGAGAGAGAGAGAGAGAGAGAAAGAGAGAAATTGAGAGAGAGAGAGAGAGAGTGTGAGAGTGTGTGTGTGTGTGTTTTCAGCCATCCTCAACTGTGATGTTTTTTTTGGTTTTTTTTTCTTGTATTATTCTCTTTACTTTGGCACTGTTTCATATACATCTATTCAGATCTTTATCTTACACCAGTGCCTGCTCACTAATTTGTCTGACGAAGGGTTTGTACCCGAAACGTCCATTGTCTGTTTTGCTCCCATACGAAGCCTCTCCATTTTCACTCTTTCGTTAGTATTTTACGATCACCGGCGTCAAGCAGCCCCTACTGTTTTCTACTAATTTGTCACTATTTTACATTTTTAAGTGATCACCCATCTATTGGGAGCCGTGAAGACCCTCTCCTGTGGCCTGAGTGCTTTAGACCTCTCCAACACTGGTATCAGCACCAGGTGCATCAACAAAATGGGGGAGGCGCTGTCTCAGAATTTATCTGTGATGACTAGTCTGACCTCGCTCAAGCTCAACGACAATGGGCTCAAAGGGGAAGATTTCCCTGTAAGTTATTTACCTTTGATCTGTCTTCTTTTCATGCAAATGAATACGATTAACATATAATTTAACATAATTTGCATTGCTGTTAGTAGGAAATTTGAGAAATAGGTAATGATAATATATAGATAGTATGCACTTGGCTAAGAAGCTCATAACATTGCCATCCGGAAGAAGAATGGACCAACACACAAAACTGTGTGTATCCATGAACGTTTATAGTCGGGTTAATACACTTCAGTGACCATTACTCATAAACGCGGATGGCAAAAAACATCAACAAAGACCTGAGTGATGTCATCTTCGAACTATCTATATGTTTAAAAAAAAATATTCTGTTTCCCAAAAGTGGACTTTATAGATCATGAATTCAACATGTATAATTATGTTATTTCTAAAAATCTTGTTGTTGTTGTTGTTGAAGAAGGATTTCTATTTGTAATGTAATTTGTGTATTCTTCGGTTTAATCCAAGCCTAAAAATCCTAAGTTATATTTGAATTTTAAGCAGCATAAAATAAATATTGAATATTTATATTAAAATAAATTTAAAATATTTTTTCTTCAGATGTTATACAACTGCCTCGCCCAGCCAAATTCCATTTCTACATTAGATTTGTCTTCCACCGATTGTGTTCTTGATTCTGTAAGTGTTAAATATTATAAAGCTAATATTTATCAGTATGCCATCATCTACCTACATGGAGAAAAGCACTATATTCTTTTGGCAGATAGAAAAAGGTTAATGATTTAATTGATAAATGTCCGCTTAATTCAAATACAATACAATAGAGTGGTAAATAATCAATGAAACATCTAATTAAGACTAAAACAATTTTTCTTTCTTACTTCTCTAAATAGTTTTCAAATAATGAAAGGTATGTAGACACAATCCATACTTGATTTTATGAACTTTTATTCTCCACATTCTAGCGATCAATCTGTAAGACGTAATTGAAAAAGAAAAATAACAAAAGATTTTATTAAAAAAACGAAACAACTGAAAGCATATTTACGTGAGATAATTGGAAAAGAAAAATAATTAAACTTGTCCAAAACTCACAAGTGTTCATAATACCAGTAACAATTGGTACAAATAAGTCACATGATATTAAGAAATAGAAGAACAGGATGATCTTTGGCATTGGGCTATGAAGTCACAATGCTTGTCTTAATTTTACTTTGCCTGATACATTGCTGTGTTGATGATGTTACTCTTTTCATTTCTGTCCTTCCACTCTACCAACAGCTCTGTGATCCTTTACTCCGGGGGTGCCCCAACCTGACCCACCTTAAGCTCTCTAAGACACTGTTCACTCACAAACGTGGCAAGGAGGTCAACATACCCCAGTCCTGGAAACAGCTTTTCTCCAGTACCTGTTGTTTGGAGTTTGTTGACTTGTCTTCCTGTAAACTGCCTGTTGAAGCTCTCAAGTAAGATGAAAACAGAATTAGATTTTTTTTTCTTCTTTTTTTTGAAGAGCTGCTGATCACCTCTGGTGATATCTCAGCTGAGATATTTTCAAATAGATTCAAGATTGGTGATTAGTAAGTCTCTATGTAATATATAGGGAGACCACCAACATCAATAGTAACTACTCTGAACCAGGACCTCTCTACATATCAGACATTTCTGGATTCAGATGAGACCGAATTAATCCCTGAAAAACTAAGAAATACTGCAGTGCCCTCTGTACTAAAGTTATAACAAGATCTTGACAGCCTCAAAACTCTGGCCCAGGACCGTGACCAATTGAAACAATTAGCAACATGGATGGAGAGAGCAGCTATACTTATCGACCATGACTACTCTGTAATATTGTCTTCACTACATGGTTTACTGCATCAGCTGGCCAAGCATTCCACAGTTGGACTGTGGGTTAAAAGAAAAACAAACCCCAAGAAACTACTATTGATGTTTTTGTTTCTCTCGAATTAGGGACCTTCTGTAGCCAGTAATGGCCCAGAGTTTTCAATTTAGATAATGGCTCAGGACATTGTTTGGAAGTTAATTTAAGTTATTTACAATTTTGAAGATGTTGGCTATTTTCATGTGATTGCTCCTTTCCTGTAGACTCAGCCACTGCACTTTTTCTATACATTGTGCTGTACTTGTTATGGTTCATAGACCACAAAGTGAGCTGTATGTCTCTGGATCATTTTAATTTGCTTCTTCTTCTTCTTCTTCTTCTTCTTCTTCTTCTTCTTCTTCTTCTTCTTCTTCTTCTTCTTCTTCTTCTTCTTCTTCTTCTTCTTCTTCTTCTTCTTCTTCTTCTTCTTCTTCTTCTTTTTCTTCTTCTTCTTCTTCGTCTTGTGGAAACCTCCAATATTGTCGAGGATCACTCCACAGTTTTACATTGAGTTTTACATTGTACACTTGTTAAATCTCAGCACATAATACTAACGAAAAATACATAAGATTTATTTATGAGTTTTTCTGCCATCGGATCTCATCAAACTCCAGGCCCAGCCTCATGAGATTTGTGTGTAACTAATTGACTTTTCAATGCATTTCATGAATGCTTAGTTGCTCATCGGTGGTTCCAATAACAGTTGGTAGAGCAGTCCCAAAGGGATTAGCATCGATCTTTGGTGCATTCAGGAATATTTTCCTCCCCTCCCCTCCCCACCCCCCCCCTCCTCTTCCTCACTCACCTGTTCACTCAACTTGGTAGCTTGATCTTTTGATCGACTTAGGGGGAAAGCTCCTTGTGACAGACTAGCATCCTGGCCAATGGGTGGCAAACAATGCAGTTTGTTTAACACTCCAGAAACGAGGGTAAACAATTGGTCGTATGGCTCTGAAAGACTTTTATTACCTGTTCATAAAAGGGTCAATGTTACATAGTTTCTATAGCTAATCCATTATCCAGCAATTCAATAAATCAGAATGATATAGGGGTTTATTTAATAGATACGTTTAATGATTATTTATCAGGTAGCGATTTATCCGTGTGACAGTATTGTTGTATAAGGATCTTTTATTGACCCATCATAAATACTGTATTACTGTATTTGTTTTTATTGACTCTATGAATCCTTGATTTGGCTATGAATTATTATTATTATTATTATTATTTTTTTTTCACTTAAAATTGATAATTTATATTGTAAAGTGCCCAGAGCTTGTGTGTTACACGAGAATGAGCGCTGTATAAATGTGTATTTATTATTATTATATATTATTATTATTATTATTATTATTATTATTATTATTATTATTATTATTATTATTATTATTATTATATTATATTATAAATATTCTGCCATCTTATTATTAAAGGAAATAAGCGCCATGGGGTTAGTTTTGAGCTATGGTTGGAAATGTTTTTGAAATTTTAAGGATTTGTTTTATGTTTCAATTTCAAAATTTTGTATTTCTGATAGTGTGTTATATTGCACATTACTATGTGACTCAGATAGTATTATATTGTGAACTGTGAAACGGGGATTGCCATATTATAAATAGCTCATTTTTTGTTTACATTGACACTTACATCCTTTTACCGTATGACAGCAGTATTAAAATAATAATAATAATAATAATAATAATAATAATAATAATAATAATAATATAATAATAATAATAATAATATATAATAGATCTTTATTGTCCATAAATATGGCAATTTGTCATTTCGTTACACTTGTTATAACGTTAAATGATAACTTTATCATTGAACAGATATTTCACTCCTACTTATTTTCTCTCTCTCTCTCTCTCTCTCTCTCTCTCTCTCTCTCTCTCTCTCTCTCTCTCTCTCTCTCTCTCTCTCTCTCTCTCTCTCTTCTCTCTCTCTCTCCTCTCTCTCTCTCTCTCTCTCTTTCTTTCTCTCTCTCTCTCTCTCTCTCTCTTTCTTTCTCTCTCTCTCTCTCTCTCTCTCTCTCTCTCTCTCTCCTCTCTTTCTTTCACACGTGCGATATACACAACATAAACATGTCACTCACAATTGTTTTTCCTCCTCCCCTTATTTACTAAACTATCACAGAGAACTTTTGTTGGGAGTGGCCAGCAATCGCAACCTGAAAGAGTTACACTTGGATGTCAGCAGTAATGAGCTGGGAAGTGCCGGTGTCTCCATCCTCACTTCCTGTTTTACTAACATCAAAAGTATTAAGAGCTTGGACATAAGTAACAATGGTGAGAGACTTGTAACTTCTTTCCCTCGTCTGTTTGAATTATTTATCTTTGGATTTTCTTTCAACCCTCGTTCTGAAAGTATGTTTAAAAAAAAATAAAAATAGAGCTTTGTTTAGCGCAATATCCACTAAATGTGCTCAAAGTGCTTTACAAGGGGTCCCTGGTCAACAGCAACATTTAACATGAAGGACGGGACATGACGCCTGTTAGGCGATATTACAATTTTTCGGACAAAGAATCTATGACCAAAAACATCAGACATGGGTTGAGTCCATGTATGGATTATTGAAGAAAAAATATAGAATTTTAAAGTGCTGAAAACCAAAATTTCATTTTCTTGACCAGTTAAACTTAAAATTGACCTTTCAGCATCTTGTTCATCCCGACATAATACCGTTTGAGACGATGGGTCACATTTAAACTTTCCTGAGACCTTATCCCTCTTTTCTTGTTTCTGTTCTTGTGAATATTACGGAACTGCGTGAATAATGTCAGTATGTTTCAAACCATATTTTGAAAAAAATTGAATAAAAATTTGATTTAAGTCTGATTATTTATTCATTTAAGTCTTTTTTGTTTATATATACTTTGATAACCATTTCAGGATTTGATTTGGAATTGAAGAACTTGTTGCCAGAGCTGGGTAAAATTCCCTGCCTCAAACATCTGGCCATCGGACGCAATTTCAACAATATCAAGCCCAAGTAAATGCTTATTTTTTTATAGTTTTAATAAAGCTGTTGGAAATTAATAGATCATATAGAGGCAATTTGCTAAGACTAATAAGACTAATTTTTAAAATTTCAAGATATATGTTTGAAAAAAAATTGTTTCAAAAATAGATCAAAGTTGATATAAGTGAATTTTATTGAAAAATGGGAGCAAATATGATAACAGTGAATGTTGACGATGCTTCATTTAATCTTCTTCTCCTGCCCCCCCCTCTCCAACTTTTACAGATATATGACAGACTTAATGACATGTTTGGTGACTGCTCTGTTACAAGAGGAGAGTGTAAGTCTTTGACTTGCTTATGTTTTTTTTTGAAAAATGTCAGCAGCCTATGTTTTTATAAATTGTACATATTATTGAAAGGGGTAGTGATAGCTCAGTTGGTAGAACACCCACTTCACATGCAAAGGGAACAAGATCAATGCTGAGTTCTATACCCCTCCCCCCTCCCTCCTGTCCACCCAGTGGTGAATGGGTAGCTGGGTCTGTTAGATCTAGTGGAAAGTACTTTGCAATAGACTAGCATCCTATCCAAAGGATAGCAAGAAATTGCTATTGTCCATTTCACGCTGTAGAAACTTGGATAAACTCTGGCTCCATGGGCCTAATGGATCTGATAGACTACATGTTATTGAAAGGACTTCATATGCTACAGACTACACTACAGACAACGCCACTACTACATTATCTCATTTTTCTGTAGTGTTTCATTCATCCTGTTTTGTTGATAAAGGGGATACCCCGAAATGTCCATTTTATCTGTTTTCGTATATTAAATTGAAGCTTACTTTCAATTTCACATGGTTATTTATTTCTTCGAGCTTCGAGCAGCACCATTTACTTTTACACAGTTTCCTTATACATTCATGTATATTATATTTGACAAATTTCTATGCACCGATTTTGCTTCACTCAAGCCTTAAAATTATATAATTTCATTCATCTGTAGTGTTTCATTCATCCTGTTTTATTGATAAGGGGGAAACCTGAAACGTTCATTTGATCTGTTTTTGTAATTAAATTTCACATTGCTATTTATAATTTCTTATAAAATTATAAAATTTGTTTCTGCAGGCTCTTGAGTCCCTGTCTTTGGCTGACTCCAGACTTCGCATGGACACCACCTATGTCATCAATGCCCTGGGCAGTAACAATACACTCATAGAGATTGATCTCAGGTGGGTTATTTTGTCGTGTTAACATCCCTTTCATTGTCTGTATCCTTTGCACCAGGAAAGCAGGTTTCATTCAATATGAGATTGCACAATATAGAAATGGTGGCTGATTCTATGGCAAGGGATTTTTTTTTTCTTAAAAATGAAAATACGTCTTCATCTTTCTTGAGGATAAACAGTGCGTCCCTATCACATTTTTGATCAAATGAAAATAATGATCCTTAGTGTTATTATTCCCCCCCCCCCCCCCACCACTTCCATACTGTCAAAGAAAAATGAAAACGTTCCTCCTATTCCATAGATACCACTGCATGAAATTCATCATCATCATTGCCTTTTTCATCCTGGGTCAGGGTATAGGCCACAGACAAACAGTTTCCATCCTTCTCTATCCTGAGCTAACTTTTTTATCTCATTCCAGGTCTTACCACTTCTCTGTATATCAGCTTCTTTAATTCTTCTCCTTGTTCCTCGTGGCCTTCCCCTTGATCTCACGTGGTGAGAATTTTCCACGACACAATTCGAAGCTGCTTGTTTGGCGAAGACGTCATCGGGTCAGCAGAGTCCTTTCGGCTTTGTCTGTTTTCCTTCCTAAATTCTGTCATTCCAGAAACTCTTCGGTCGCCCAAGCTAAAAAATGAAAAAATGCAGTCTTTAGATTTATAATACATTTTTTTCGTCACAGTGGAAACGGTATCGGTGACCACGGTGCCAGAATGCTTGCCAAGGCTCTACAAATCAACACAAAATTACAGAAGGTGGTCTGGGACAAGAATGGAGTTTCCGCCCCTGGATTTGAAGATGTAGCCGAGGCCTTGAAAAAGTGAGTTGTGCATTTCCCTATTCACTACTTTTGTCGTTTGTATTTAAAAATGTCTAGTAAAATTTTTTTTTATAGCCCATTGTCTATCCATCTTGTGTGTAGTTCAGGACTAAACAGTGTGAACAAAATGTTCAATGACAGGAATATATGTATTTTATAGTATTTAAAGAGGCTTAAGAAGGTTGACTGCATATTTATTTGGTATTTGTCAACGAAATGACATTTCTATTCCCTTATTGAGCTAAAAAAGTTTTATTTTATTGAATTTTGAGATATCAAATGTCATTAACGACGCTAGGAAGCTTGGTCACTTTTCAAAAAAAGAAATTTAGCTTTATATAGCACAATATCCACTAAATGTGCTCAAAGCGCTTTGCAAGGGGTCCCTGGTCAACAGCAACATTTAACATGTAGTACAAGACATGACACCTGTTAGGTGATATTACAATTTTTCGGACAAAGACCAAAAAAAAAAATGTTTGTGATTTGATCAGGGGCTCTTGATGGTTTAGTTATTACAGCTCTTGATTTGCAAGCAAATAGACTGGTTTGGAATCTGATTAGATAAACTTCTGACCTCCCCCTCCCTCTCCCACCACTGTCCATTCAGCAGTGATTGGATTGCTGGGTCTCTTTATATCTTGCTGGAAGTTCTTTGGTTAGACTTACTTATTTACTTACTTATCCGAACCAACGACCACCTGAGCTCTAGCCCTTCGGTCTTGTGCCATGACGTAGAAGTTTGACGTCTTTTGTAGTTGTTCCAGGTGACTTTTGGTTAGACAAGCATCCTATCTAAAGGATATTAAGGAAGTGCAGGTCTCCGTTTAACGCTATATTACTCGGACTCGATTTTTTTTTTTTCTAAATTAACTTTTTTATAGCGCAATATCCACTAAACGTGGTCCCTGGCCAACATCAACATTTACATGTAGGACAGAACATGACGCCTGTTAGGTGATATTACTTTTTTTTCGGACAGAGACAATGCTGTTAGCGGCCCGGTACTCACTTTACACTTGAGTACGGTGAGAGAATGCAAGTAAAGAGTCTTCTCCAAGGACTCAACTATACGTCGAACGAGGCTCGAACCCAGGACCACAAGCCCACATAGCCAACGCAATGGGCCATAGAGTTGCTAAAGGACTTTATTTTAGAGTTAATATAAACATGAATTGTTATCTCACAACTGTGTCGTTTAAGAAAAAAAGTTCTCTCCGTTATTGCCCTTGGAAATGATGGATTTGTACCACAGAATTGTAATAATTCTACTGTAGCTTTCCTCTATAGTAACTTTCTATGAGGTGATCTCAGGTTAAATGCCATGTGGAAGAGGAAAAGATAACACATTGTTTTCCACAGACAATCATAGACTTAGACCATCATCATAGATTTGAATTATAGAAATTATATTCATAGGCAATGGTTTATCAACATAAGGAACGAAATTTATTTTTCTTCATCATCAGGAACATGTCGTTAAAGAAAATGCCTTTCCCTGTCAATGATGCTTCTGCATCCATGAGGTTGTATCCCGACAGGACAGAATCAGCACTGCAAAAGGTTAACTCCACATCATCATCATCATCATCATCATCATCATCATTATTATAGTTGTTGTCTTCGTCGTAATGGTTTTCATCATCATCGTCATCGTTGTCATCATTGATATCATCATTGTGATCATCATCATAATCATCATCATCATCATCATCATTGTCATCGAAATCTTTGCTGTTATCATCATCATCATCATAATCATAATCATCATCATCATCATCATCATCATCATCATCATCATCATCATCATCATCATTATCATCATCATCATCATCATTACCATCATACTAAAACAGGCACAAGTACAGCTATCATCTGAATGTTTATTATGTGACCATTAAATTAAAAATAATAAAAATCAGGGTAGATAAGAGAAATAAAGACCATTATGCACTCAGTACTTCCATAATTTGCCCATTTTGGTAACAGTTAATACCTCAGCCTTTATTTCATCAGCTTGACATTTGAACAAATCTTTTATTTTATTCAGAACAGATCACATTTTTGTTGCCTATCTTACATGGCAGATTTGTCAAATTTCTACCTTTCTACAAATAATTTTAAGGATGATTGATGGATCAATTTTGTTTTTAGATCAATGTATTAAAATATGTAAAAGTGAGGTAGATATGATATGTAAGTGGAATTAAAATGTTAAAGCTAATTTTTTTGATCTAACCTTGATATATGATGTCTTCTTGTTTTTATGACAAGGATAATTATATACTTTATTCATCCAAAAAATGGAAAGTCGTTAACAGACGTGGCATGCATTAAAATGTATAAATATAAAGTTAAGAATTTATGGCGACAATATATATATATATATATATATGTGATGATGATGATGACAGTTGCGTTAATAAAATGATTTTAATTCATTTACTTCCAGATTGAGTCTTTTCTCCAGAGAAATCACTGCCCGGGCCGTTTTGCCCCTGACATCGCATACCGACTCCAACAAGGCTTTTTGATCAGCTCCACACAGCAGGTAGGACAATCGTTTTCTGATGGACATTCGTATTTATCAAAGCCTTTTAAGCTTTGATTGTGTAACAGTGTTTGTTGACAAAATTTTAGTCAAATGTTTCATTCTATTTCTATGAGAATTTCTTTCCTGACTTATACGAGTACAAAGATTTGCCTCTGATCATCATCATTCCATATTTAAAAAAAAAAAAAAAAAAAAAAAAAAAAAATTTTTTACAGGCATAAACAAAGACTTCGGGCATAACTGATTATTTATCAAGGCCCTTCAGTTTTTCAACAATGTTGAGATTTTTCTCGTGTAAATTTATGATCTTTTGACAGTCCGTTAACGAAGAGGATTGGAAATGTGCAACTTTCTGAAATCTTAAAAGATATCGGGTCATTTAGAATTGTCGTCATTGTAATCCTCACCATCGTGTTTGTTTTCCCCCCACAGATTCTGGACCGTAAAGTTGTCCAGCTTCAAGACTCAATCCAAGCTCTCAACTCGTTAGGATCCATGGAAGTGTATGCCAGTGATGTGACGACTGCTGAAAGTTTGGTCAACGACGCTAACAAGTCTAGACAGGTAGATGATATATTTGAAATTATATCACGGAATCTTGTATTTGATGTCATTTGAGTACACCTGAATTTTACCCAGAATATGCAATTATTCCTTCATCACTGTGCTTAAAATAAACCATAAACAGGAAATATATATATATATATATATATATATATATATATTATATATATATATATATATATATATATATATATATGTGTGTGTGTGTGATGTGTAGAGAAAGTAAAGATTGAAATACCCAAATCTGTACTATTCTGGATGGGGTTTCCAACCTTCCATAGTGGGCAGGGAGGTTCTTACTGTGTCGTCTATACCCCTATATGTTTTCCAACTTGCCTTCTGTCTTTGTCTTGGAATGAGATTACTTGGTTTTGTCCTGGCCCTGGCTGGGAGGGAAACAGTCGAATGCATATTTTTGGGAGATGATTTTGTCTTGTAAATCACCTCTCTGTTATGCACTGTATTATTTTTGTTTTACATACATTATGATTTATAAACATTTGTGAGTGTTCCTCTTAGTGGGGACCTGTGCTTGTGCTAGGATGAGACATTTAGGTGATCTCAAACTAAGAACACTCTTAGTGTGCTCTTGGAATCTACATCTTTTCCTATTTGAACCAATTCCCCTTTGTCTTACTTCTTCTTACGTGCTTAAATTGTAATTCTCGAACTGTTGACGATATCATTCTCTTCCTTTTTACTGGTGCTGATATGACCTAAATGTGTTGCAAGCGCCGTAAAACCATTAAAAACAAACAAAAACAAATCTCTATCTATATATTGCTGAAGACCAGCTAAACAATCACAGCGAGTGGCAAGTGTATAACTCGACATTCTTATTTACCAAATAAAATGGTCATTGTATCTATCCTATTTTTTTTTTCAGATATTTACAACCTCATATAATCAAATCTATTCCAAGTCAGATTTCTGAAGATTCAATGAATGAAAGAAAAAAATGTAGGGTCTAAGTCAGAAACTTTCGAATGAAAAAAAACCCAACCCCCCCCCCCCCCCTTCCACAAAAAAAAAAAAGAAAAAAAAAAGGGACAGAAAAGTAATTCACAAAGTGAAATCTTACACTCACTTACCTTAGATTAAGATTAAAAATAGGATTTTAAAAGTTTTTCTC
>NC_088366.1:60796700-60814200 GCF_034508935.2 Berghia stephanieae | reverse complement strand
ATGTCGGAAACAAATTGCAATGTCGCCTGACATGCGTCATGTCTCGCCTCATTCTACATGTTATGTGTTTCTGTTGGTCAGGGACCACTTGTTGAAGCACTTTGAGCACGTTTAGTGGATATTGCTCTATATAAAAAGCTCAATTTAAATTTAATTTAAGAATTAGGGAGCGGGCACTGGTTGTGTAAACTAAAGATCAGAAAAAGTGTGAATGAAACAGTGCCAGACGAAGCATAGAGAAAATACAAGAATAAAAACCATCACAACAAATCAGCCTGCCTCAACTTTTCTTGTATTTTTCTCTCCGTTTTGTCTGACACTGTTTCATATACAATTTTTCAGATCTTTACTTTAAACAAATGCTTTTAAGTTTAAGGTCACAATATTTTCTCCCATTGAATATTTTTTAAATGCTTAAATATATTTTTTTTCCTTTTAAAATGCTCGGGGCATAGTTGAGTCCTTGGAAAAGGCTCTTTACTCACATTCTCTCACCGTACTCAGGTGTAAAATGAGTACCTGGCCGTTAACAGTGTTGTCTTTGTCCGAAAAATTGTAATATCGCCTGACAGGCGTCATGTCCCGTCTTACATGTTAAATGTTGCTGTTGGCCAGGGACCCCTTGTAAAGCGCTTTGAGCACATTTAGTGGATATTGCGCTATATAAAGCTCAACTTTTTATTAAAAAATGTTTTTTTTTTAAAGTGCTGAATTTTAAAATATTTTTTTTTCTCTCTTAAGATCTTGTCGAAAGTTATGAATATGTGCAATTTGTATAAAAAGTTATGAATCATGTAGTTCTATCTATCTATGCACCAGTGTTCTATGCCTCTCATATAATATAAAGCTTGCTGCTGCGATTTGATATTTTCTTTGATCACATTCACCGGATATTTACGTAGTAGTATCATCAGTGTGATAGTCTGATGGTGTGATGATAAAAGGTGTCTGGTATGGTGCTGGCTGATGTCGAGAAGGTATTAGCAAAAAAAAAAAATTTAAAAAAATAAAATAAAACCTGTAAAAAAATAGTGAACAAAAAGGAATTATTAACAGCTTTGATAAAGAACAAAAGAACAAACACGGATTATTTCCGGCTCAAAATCCTTTTTCAGCCAATTATAAAAACAAAACAATAACAAAAACATGAATACATGTAGATTTTAAGTGATGTATTAATGAATGTTTTTATTGTCTTTGTTATTGGCTGAAGAAGGGATTTTAGCCCAAAACGTTCCATGTTTGGTATTTTGTTCTTTTTGGAAGCTGTTATATTATTCTTTTTTTTTTTTGTTCTTTACTTTTTGCAGTCCACAGCTTCTAGCAGCTTAGTATCGCTTTGGCCTGTAGAAAATATGAGTTTTTTAGTACTGTCATATCTGTAGTTTTGGCCCTAATTAAGAAATATTTTAATATTTAAATTGCCTTCTCTCAGGAAAGATTGTAAATTTGTGAGCTCTCGCCTCAAAACGGTATTAAGTCGGGATGATAGAGATGCTGAAAATGGAATTTGTAGCCAGAAATATCATGCTTACGTTGAGTGTATATGCTTTATAGAGGAGAAGGAATATTATATTTTACTGTGCTAAATACCAATGTTTCATATTTTTGACCAGTTTAACTATAATTTGACTTTTTAGCACCTGGTCCATCCCGACATAATACCGTTTTGAGACAAGGGGTCACATTTGTACTGACTTCAAAGATTTGAAATTTTTTTCACCATGCAGCACTTTTTGTTAGTCCTTCACACTTTTTTGTTGTTGATATTATTCAGTCTTTGACATCTTAAGTCATCTGGTATATTTTGCCTTTGCTTTTTAACAATGCACACACTGTGTGGATTTCTTTATGACTGCAGAGACAATACTTGTATTTTCTTTACTTTAGTTTATTATTTTAAAATTTTTTACCCATATTATCCTCTTTGATGTAACCAATAATAATACTCTTATCCTCTTTCCTCTTCGTTATCCTCCTTTTTCCTCCTTTTTACTTCCATTACCTGAAATAAGATCTTTGATTTTAATTTTTAATATATAATTTTCACCTTTTTTCTTTTTTTTCTTCAAACAATAGGCATCACCGCAACTGAGCACAAAACGAAACAGTATGTGGAACAGAAAGACTCGCCCCCAGTCAACGATGGGTAAGAGTTCTTTATTTTTTAATTTATTTTTTAAAAATTTATTTATTTTTATTTATTTATTTATTTATTTATTTATTTATTTATTTATTTATTTTTTTTTACTATCATTTCAATACAACGTTCATTATATTTATGCAAATTATTTCACTTTTTGGGCTTTCGTTGAAGGAATGTTTTGGCCATCTTGGATGAGCAATGCAATATACATTATATAAGCAAATAGTTCACTCTACCAACTTTATGTATGGAGTTATTTTTAGAAAACTATAAAAATAAAGTTGGTTCCATGACCTGAAACAATTATTTGATTGGTTATGCCACAGGTAATTTTTTTTTTGTCAAATTGAAATTTGTTAAACTATTCATCACCACGCGTTACTTCCTTTACGAAATTAGTTTCAATCTCTCATATTTATTTATTTATTTGTTATTGTTTTTTTAAAAAAATATTTATTTATCTATTTATTACTTTATTTCTTTCTTTCTTTCTTTCTTTCTTTCTTTCTTTATTTCTTTCTTTTTTTCTTTCTTTCTTTCTTTCTGTCTTTCTTTCTTTCTTTCTTTCTTTTTTTTCTTTCTTTCTTTCTTTCTTTTTTTTCTTTCTTTCTTTCTTTCTTTCTTTCTTTCTTTCTTTATTTCTTTCTTTCTTCCTTCCTTTCTTTCTTTCTTTCTTTCTTTCCGTCTTTCTTTCTTTCTTTCTTTCTTTCTTTCTTTCTTTCTTTATTTTGTGGTCATAAATGGATAATGGAAGAATTGTTTCAATACCTTTGGTGGCATTGCATTGCTTTCTAAAAGCTGTTTCCGACGGTGGTTGAAAGTGAAATAAAAGTAGCATGAAGTGATAACAAATATAGTGTCATTTAAATCTCTAGTATTTTGTTTTTCCCTTTTTTTTGTTGTTGACGTATTTTGCTTCTTTTTTGTTTGAAAAAGAACGAGAAAAACGCAGACCTAGCATTCCTGAAGAAGAGCGAACTGAAGAGATTATATACCAAAATCTGCGTATATTGTCAGGTACCCATTTTGAAATGGTGGGAGTTACATTTCCTTGAAATGGTTGGAGTTACATTTCCTTGAAATGGTGGGAGTTACATTACTTCGAGATGTGAAACAACAAAAAACTTGTTCCAAACTTGAATGCTGGGAGTTAAATTTCCTTGAATTGGTGGGATGGAACCAACATCGTTTTTTTATTTTTTATTTTCAAAACCTTTTCTTTGTTTCTTTTTCACCTTTTCTTTCATGTCTTGTCCGGTATTTTTGATCTCTTGTCAAGATAATTTTTTTTTTTTCTGGGGAAAACCAATTTGCATGCATTAATTTTATTATAATTATTTCTTTTTAAATTGGGAATATTTACTGAAATGAAACTAACATTTGAAAATAATCCGCAATTTTATTTAAAAGTTGACGAAGAAATAAGGAAATATGTGTCTTTAATGATCAGCATGTTTGGTTATATTATATTTTTTAAAAATTGCCATTAAATTAAGAAATTGTACAGACATGTGAATACAATAATAGCTTTTCACAGGACTATTTTGAAACCCTGCAAACGAAAATGGTATAAAACTTACCTTTCCTTAATACTGGTTGCATAAAATTTAATATATTTAACATATATTTAATATATTTTATATATATATATATATATAATATATATTATATATATATATATAATATATATATATATATATATATATATATAATGATGAATACTAAGCTACCAGAAGCTAATACCTGCCAAAAGTTATTACAAAAAAGCAATCCAATAGCTTCAAAAAAGAATCAAATATTAAACATGGGATTTTTCTGGCTCAGAAACCTCCTTCAGCCAATAATAATAATAATAATAATAATAATAATAATAATAATAATAATAATAATAAGTGTTCTTTTATAGCGCTAAACACCGAAGCCTCAAAGTGCTTTACAATATACTTATCAAACCATAAACAGACTCGTACGGAACCAAACAGACACACACAACAGTCGCACACACTAACTATGCAAGTTTTACAAATTGAAATTGACATTCCACAAAATGGAATCAAAAAATAAAACGTATAATTTACTTATCAATAAGAAAATGCGATTGACAATGACAAAAAAACGGTTAAAACTGTGATTAAAAAATAAAATTATGCCCTTTCCGCCACGACACCATAAGATATCGTCGCCAAGGCAATCCACGAAGGAATTTAGATAATTCATCAAACAAGATGTCTGATGTCAACAGGAATCACCCATGTTGTACAAGTGAGCAAATTGGGAGTTAATAATCTTGCCCAAGGATAAAAAATGAAAATGCCCGAAGCAGGGCTCGAACCCAGGACCTTCCGGGTCACAGTGCAATGCCTTAACCACTCGGTCACTTTGCCCCCCAAAACGTTAATACTTCATATTAAATCTAGCTAAACAGGGAAAAAACGTATTAAACGTGAAGTAATACTGTTTTAACTGATTTTAGTAATTGGCTGAAGAAGAGATTTGAGCCCGAAATGCCCCATCTTTTAAAATATTTTGTCCTTTTTTTTTTTTTAAGCTCTTTATCCATTCTTTGTACATTACTCGAGGTATTAAGGATGTTGTGATCAGACCAATGAATAAAAAGGGAATAAATTTTACAAAACCCCCCCCACCCCCCACAAACCTATTGTAATCAGGAAATTGTTTAAGTTTAATTGGTGAAGGTATTTTAAAATTCCTTTTTACTTTGATTTTTGCATCATGATTTTGATTTAGTAACAACACAATTGGGGTTGTCTCCTTCTTCTTCTTCTTCTCTCTCTCTCTTTCTGTCTCTCTCACTCTTGTGTATCTGTTTCTCTCTCTCTCTCTCTCTCTCTCTCTCTCTCTCTCTCTCTCTCTCTCACTCTTTGTTTCTCTCTTATTCTCTTTCTCTCCCTTTCTTTCTCTTTGTGCTCTCCCTCTCTGTCCTCTCTCTCTCTCTCTCTCTCTCTCTCTCTCTCTCTCTCTCTCTCTCTCTCTCTCTCTCTCTCTCTCTCTCTCTCTCTACTCGGCCTCCACTAAAATGGATGGTCTACTTATTTTACTTTGCCCTGCCTCACATATTTTGTCCCATTTCAACACTGCTCAGCAAGGATTTTATCATTGATTTCTTGAAATGGTGAAGGTTTTACAACATGATTCTGTCTACCCTTGCCTTTACCGACACTGCAGCATGACAGAATGATTATCCCTATTCCTTCCCCTATCCCCTCTGCCTTTCGTTCAATCTCTCTCTATATATATCTCTATCTGCATTTCTCTCTCTCTCTCTCTCTCTCTCTCTCTCTCTCTCTCTCTCTCTCTTTCTCTCTCACACACACACATATACATGCACTCTCATTCATTCACACGATTTTGTCTCAGAGCAGGAATGTCTATGATAGTCAGTAATGACAATAGAATCAGACAGTTAAAAGCAAATTACAATTTGATTTAATCTGTTTCTTTGCAAAATCACCCCCCCCCCCCTTAAAAAGAAAAGAAGCATCAGTATTAGAACACACACACACACACACACACACACACACACACACACACACACACAAACCAAGGCACAGGTTATTTTATTGACTCATTACTACTCTTTAACCCTCTCCTTACCACCCTTAGGAAATTGGTCAAACTCGTTACGATGCAACCGACAATTTTCTCATCCTGAATTTTCTTGTACGTCACAAAATGTAAAGGAAATGCTTTGATTACAGCTATAAATACTAAACACTGTGTTGTAGAGCTATCTTGTTCCTTTTTTGTTTGAGTAAGAAAAGTCTATTCTTGTGTTGGATGGGAGTGAATTTTCGGGAGAAATTCTAAAAATAGTTGGTAAGGAGAGAGTTAAATCGTGGCCTTCGTAAAGTTATGGCCTGACACTGACCAAAAAATGACGTCAAAATGCCAGTCTTTTGCCACAAAAGAAAGCAAATCGTGAGTTGTATTCAATAGTTCAACCAATGATATAACTTGTTTCCATGAGCACTACTAACGACAACTCACTAAGCAGTGCAAAAACCAAATAATGACGTCAAACTGCCAATCCTTTTGGATTTCAGTATCAGGCTGTAACATAACGATGGCTGCGGTTTAATCCCCATCCTGTGCATGTCAATAGAGAAAGATTCTCTCTTGTCGAATGTAATATTTATATATTTTTGTTTCAGCTAAACAACCAGACCAAAAGGGAAAAAAACCCTGTTCAAATTGAATATTATTTATTTATAATAATTCTTAACATTTTAAAATATCATTTTTTCCAATTTTACATGATTAAGTCTTTGAGTGCTGAGGTTATAAATGGATTTCTGTCTCAAAATAGCTGACACCTGATTGAGGCAGCATGAGAATGACAAGATTAGACAAAGCGACATTCGAATTCGGTGCAAAATCTCAATTAAAATACCCCCCTAGGGCCAATTGAATGTTCTGATGAAAGTAATGATACTATTAGTTCAATTGTTAGTAATTTTGTAGAAAGTTGGATTGGATTACATTATTGTTTTTGCCTTTCAAGATCGGCTGCACAGTGCGGTCATTGGCTAGTAGGACAGATTCTGCTCTGGCCGCACAGTGCGGTCATTGGCTAGTAGGACAGATTCTGCTCTGGCCGCACACTGTGGCCAATGGTGCTGAAAGAGTTAAGTTGGACAGTTCTTTTTAAAATTTTAGATGGAGAGAAGTTTATAGTTTAACCCTCTCCTTACCACCCACAGAAAAATCGTCACATTCGTTGCGATACAACCAACATTTTTCTTATTCAAATATCTTTTGTAAATCATAAAATTAAAAGAAATTGTTTATCTGCTCTTGTGTTTAAGTGATAAAAAATATATTTTTGTGTTAGTTGGGTGATGAGTTTTGGGAAAAATCTTGAAAATGGCTGGTAAGGGAAGGGTTAAATTGAGAACTAAAAAAAAATTAAAGTCAATATCTTAATACAAAGAATTCACTTTTTTATCATCTTGATTGCCCCTCTTCCCTGACACAATACCGATTTGAGTAGATGGGTCACATTTGTGGATATTTAACTCACTCAACCCTAACACCGACTATATCCGTTGTTTACCTGTCCGGGTTACTTTTACCCCATTCCTATTTATTACATTTTCCTGAGACAAATTACAGGCGAAGTATCAAAGCTATTGTTTTTCATTTTTACATGTTAATGATGGTATTTGAATAAAACTATCTGTCCACTAGCTCATTTTTAATACGTTTTTTCCCAATTTTGAAAAGTAGCAAAATTCTATAGGATTGAGTGAGTTAATCATACAATATTGAATCAAAGTTCAATGAAACAAGCCTAAGGCCTTATTGAATTATTTCAATTTTTATTTGACATGTTTAGAGCCATAAGGCAATTGCTTACTTACTACCCTTTGGATAGGATGCTAGTCTATCGCAAAGTACTTTTTGCCAGATTTAACAGACCCAGCTACCTGATCACTTCTGAATGGACAGGGGGATCAGGAAAAAATCTCGACGTCAACTGAAATCGAATTGTGTCTGGATGTGAAGCGAGTGCTCTCTTCACAATAGCTATTGTGACCCCATATTTGACACATAATATGAGATAATTTAAATTGTTGCTCATTTTGCCAGAGCAAAATATGTTATCGAATAGGATGTTACTTCATACATTCATAATTTTTCACTCCATTGTTATTGAGCTTTATACAGCGCAATATCCACTAAATGTGCTCAAAGCGCTTTACAAGGGTCCCTGACCAACAGTAACACATAACATGTAGAACAAAACATGACATCTGTTAGGCGATATTACAGAGACAATGCTGTCAACAGCCAGGTACTCATTTTACACCTGAGTACTGTGAGAGAATGTGAGTAAAGAGCCTTTTCCAAAGACTCGACTATGCACCCAGTGAGGCTCGAACCCAGGACCTTCCGATCCGAAAGCGAGTGTCATACTACAAGACCACATAGCCGATTACTTATATGCACGTGCTATAAATCTGCCTCTGTCCTCATGATTGTTATCTGCGAACATCCACGTTTTTAACATTGGATAGTGTAGAAATATGGTATATTTTGTTATTCTATATTCATTGTGTTTATCCCTGTAGGTCATGAGGCAATCAGTATGGCATCCACTTGGCAAGTACAGGAGAAACTAAAAGATCTTAGTCAAGGTGATGAAGCTATCTTTCTCTCTCTCTCTCTCTCTCTCTCTCTCTCTCTCTCTCTCTCTCGCTCTCTCTCTCTCTCTCTATCTCTCTCTCTTTCTTATCTCTCTCTGTCTCTTTTTGCATCTCTCTCTGTCTCTCTCTATCTTTGTCACACTCTCTGCGAGTCTCTCTCTGTCTCTCTCTCTAGCTCTCTCTCTCTCTGTCTGGCTCTCTCTCTCTCTCTCTCCTACTCTCTCTCTCTCTCCTCTCTCTCTCTCTCTCTCTCTCTCTCTCTCTCTCTCTCTCTCTTTCTTTCTCTCTCTCTCTCATGTTCTTGTCATTTTTTTTGTGTGGCATGTTTGCAATTTGTTCACTATCTGTCAATCAATTGGATAACATTATTTTAGCCGTCAACTTAAATCTGTGCCTTAATTGATTACAAGTTACAAGATCTGAAGGCGGCATTTTGACAGGGATTTAAGATTTCTGACGATCTGAAATATTTTTGACGCTTGGGTATTTTGATTTTGATGCTAAAAGCTTAAACAACTTGTTAATTTTCATAGAGATGGAATTAACTCTCTCCTTACCGATCATTTTCAGTAGTATTTTCCCAAAATGGCAGGCTTAACCAGCAGAAAAATTGATTTTTAAAACTCAAACAATCTTTCTACAAAACAACTTTATGTTCTTATGAATTAAACAAAGATCATTGTGATGTACAAAATAACTCTGAATAAGAAAAAATGTATATTGTGTCATAACAAATGTGACGATTTTGCTGTTGGTGGTAAGGAGAGAGTTAATGAGATGCTTTTATGCTCTGCCTTGTTGTAGAAGTTCACTTTTTAAAGTTAAACTTATGAAGATCTTTCAGACAGAGGCAGTGCATGTCACGTTGTTACTTGAGTCCTATTTGTTCAGAGCCATAAGATGCCTTGCTCGGCGTATAGTTGAGTCCTTGGAAAAGGCTCTTTATTCACGTTCTCTCCCCGTACTCAGGTGTAAAATGAGTACCTGGTGTTAACAGCGTTGTCTCTGTCCGAAAAAATTGCAATATCGCCTAACAGGCGACATGTTGCGTCCTAGAGTTAAGTGTTGCTGTTGGGCCAGGGACCCCTTGTAAAGCGCTTTGAGCACGTTTAGTGGATATTGCGCTATATAAAAGCTCATTTTAAACCACTGACTAACTACGAGTACTAACTGATTTGAAGTTGACTGTCATACTGCAAGACCACCTAGTGTTGTTTTAAAGATCTGAAAAAGTGTGTAATATGAAACAGTCGTATGGGTATTCAGGAGGTCTGTCGTTCCATCTTCAGTCGATGCAGGTTGATTTTTTAAAGGATGTTTTCTTTCTTGTACTTTTTCTTTCTTTCTTTGTCTACCACTCTTTCATACACACTTTTTCAGATCTTTATTTTACACCAGTTCCTTACTCACTAATTTGTTATTAAAAGAAAAAAGAAAGAAAGAACTCCGTCAGAGCCATTCGGCCCATGGAGCCAGAATTTATCCCGGTTTCTATAGCGTGAAATGAACAATAGCAATTGCTTGCTATCCTTTGGATAGGACGCTAGTCTATTGCAAAGTACTTTCAGCCAAATCTAACAGATTCAGCTACCCATTCACAGCTGGGTGGACTGGGGAGGAGGGGGGGGGGGGTCAGAAAAAAAATCTCGACTGCACCCGGACTCGATCTCGGTCCCTTTGAGTGTGAAGCGAGTGCGCTACCAACTGAGCTATCAGGATCCTCAAATTGTTATATTGTCTTTCATGCATGCCACGTCTGTAAACGAATTTCCATTTTTTTTGATGAATAAAATATATCTTATCTTATCTTATCTTATCTTATCTTATCTTATCTTATCTTATCTTATCTTATCTTATCTTATCTTATCTTATCTTATCTTATCTTATCTTATCTTATCTTATCTTATCTTAAAGCTGTTTGTGACACCAATTCTAATTTTCTAAATTATTTCTTTTTCTCCCCAACCAGAGAACACACCAGTGGGTTCCACAGAGAAACTGGCAGATTTCGAAGACCTGCCTTCCCTGTCGACGACCAGCAAACCTTTGACGCACGTCACGAAGAGCAGGCCCAGGCCCCCCAAGTGTGTGAGGCCCACGAGGCCCATCCTTGACACAGGTCAGTGAAAGTATGATAGGAATTGAATAGGGAAATTAGAGAAAGAAATAAAAATAAAAATCTTTTAAGCCTTATGTGTCACAAAGAGCAGGCCCAGGCCCCCCTAGTGTGTCAGGCCCACGAGGCCCATCCTTGACACGGGTCAGTGAAAGTATGATAGGAATTGAATAGGGAAATTAGAGAAAGGAAGAAAGACCGAAGGGCTAGAGCTCAGGTGGTCGCTGGTTTGGATAAGTAAGTAAGTAAGTAGAGAAAGAAAGAAAAATAAAAAATCTTTTAAGCCTTATTTGTGACAACATTGTGATCCTAAAAAAAAATATGCAAGGTCCACTTTGGAAGACAACATCACGAAATAATTGATTCATAAGCCGATTAAAAATAATTTTTTTTTTTTTATTATCAAGTAGCAAATAAACAAAAGAAGAGAGAAAGAGCTTTCTTTTCAGCAGTACTTAAGCACTTTGATATATATATATATATATATATATATATATATATATATATATATATATATATATATATATATATATATATATATATATATATATATTATATATATAAAATGCCTTTTTATGTAAAGCTGTGTGAGAAGATTTATTTTGACAACCCAGCAGTGATTGGGTAGCTGGGTCTAATCGATATGACAGAAAGTACTTTGCAATAGAGTAACATCCTGTCCAAAGCAAGGGTAGCAAGTAATTGCTATAATTCGTTTCACGCTATAGAAACCAGGATAAACTAATATAAGAGCTCAAGGTGTTTTAAAAAAATGTATATTTCGTAGTCTGACTTATCCTGATGTGATACCATTAAGATATGGTGAGTCACATATATCAACATTTCCATCAACTAATTTAATTTTTTATTTTTAAAGTGTAACTGTGACCTCACAGTTCAACATATTTTAATTGAATGTACAGAGTTAGAACAAATAAAGTCACAACATTATGAAAACAGGGACTTGAAGTCTCTGTTCCAGTCGGTCGATCCGCTTACAATTTTAAAGTATCTGCAGGAATGTGAACTCCTGCAGAAATTGTAAATAGATATTTTTAAAACAAACATGTAACTATTATGATTTTATAAAAATTTTATTACAACAGTACACGTTTTAAGCAGCTATGGCCCCTCAAGGCTGATGAAAATTGATAAAAGACAGAAACGGGCGCTTAAATGACCTAAATAGTGTCGAAAGCGCCGTTAAACACCTAAAAACAAACAAACATTTTTCTTTGTTTATAACACATCAGGATCTACTGAAATGGAACTCGGTGTGGTCCCTGAAAATGGATTGCCCTCTGGAACTGCTGCCTCGTCTCTTCTTCCCAGAGTGGAAGATGTTTTTAAAAAAAATTATATTTCATAGTCCGACTTATCCTGATGTGATACCATTAAGATATGGTGGGTCACATATATCAACATTTCCATCAACTAATTTATTTTTTTTTATTTTTAAAACATTTTTTTCTTTTCTGTTATAACGCGTCAGGGTCTACTGAAATGGAACTCGGTGTGGTCCCATTAAGATATGGTGGGTCACATATTTCAACATTTCCATCAACTAATTTAATTTTTTTTAAATTTTTAAAACATTTTTTTCTTTTCTTTTATAACACATCAGGGTCTACTGAAATGGAACTCAGTGTGGTCCCTGAAAATGGATTGCTCTCCGGAACGGTTGCCTCGTCTCTTCTTCCCAAAGTGGAAGTCACAGAACCCGCCGCCCCCTCCTCGTCCTCCTCTACTAAAGGCAGTCGTAAAATATCCACATCAAAGGAGGAAGGCTCCCATCCGACAAAGCCCGATGGCAAAGCAGGGAAGCAGGACGAAGGGAGGTGAGAGAGAGAGAGAGTGAAATGTGGAATTAGTTGATTTGAGGGATGATTACATTTTTTTTTTTTCAAAAAGAACAAAAAAAGAAAGAAAAACTGCTGTAATAGCTTAACACCCCCCCCCCCCTCCCCCAACAAAAGAAAACAAAAAAAAAAAACCAAAAAAAACAAACAAAAAAACCTCTCTTACACACACACACACACACACACACACACACACAATATTATAAGCAGTCATAAAATATCCACATCAAAGGAGGAAGGCTCCCATCCGAAAAAGCCCGATGGCAAAGCAGGGAAGCAGGACGAAGGGAGGTGAGAGAGAGAGTGAGAAATGTGAAAATTAATTTGAGGGATGATTACATTTTTTTTTTTTCAAAAAGAACAAAAAAAGAAAGAAAAACTGCTGTAATAGCTTAACACCCCCCCCCCCCCCCCCAACAAAAAGAAAACAAAAAAAAAAACCCAAAAAAACAAACAAAAAAACCTCTCTTACACACACACACAGACACACACACACACACACACACACACACACACACACACACACACACACACACACACACACACACAATATTATAAGCAGTCATAAAATATCCACATCAAAGGAGGAAGGCTCCCATCCGAAAAAGGCCGATGGCAAAGCAGGGAAGCAGGACGAAGGGAGGTGAGAGAGAGAGTGTGAGAAATGTGAAAATTAATTTGAGGGATGATATTTTTTTTTTTTTTTTTCAAAAAGAACAAAAAAAAAAAAAGAAAGAAAAACTGCTGTAATAGCTTAAACCCCCCCCCCCCCTCCCAAAAAAACAAACAAAAACAAAAAAATCAAACAAAAAACACACACACACACATACACACAATATTTCCAACAAAAACAACAACACTGAATGAAATATTCAAAATGAAACGTCCACCCAGCATAGATAGGGTGGCTGGGTCTGGCAGAAAGTACTTTGCTATAGACTAGTGTCCTATCCGTAGGGTAGCTAACAATTACTATTTCATGCTATAGGATAATTTTCACATTAGGTACTCTCATTTCTATTGTGAATTTTTGTACTCCTTTATCTTTTTGTCGATATACATAAATATTTATTCCTAGATACATAAATGTTGAATAATGGAGCTTGTAAATGTTGCTGCTTGCTCGAAGCTCGAAGAAATAAATAACAAAGTGAAATTGAATCTAAGCTTCAATTTAATAATATACGAAAACAGATAAAATGGACGTTTTGGGTTTCCCCTTTATCAACAAAACAGGATGAACGAAACACCACAATTCGTCTGTAGTGTTTCATTCATCCTGTTTTGTTGATAAAGGGGAAACCCGAAACATTCATTTTATCTGTTTTCGTATATAAAATTGATTTAAAGTTTACATTCAATTTCACATTGTTATGAATAATGGAGCATAGCATTGATTTTCAACTTGTTAATTTTCTGATACTTGAATATTTGGATGAATTTTTTTTTAAAGAATTTTTTTTTTTTTTTTTTTTTTTTGTTTTGTTTTTTTTTTCTCTTTGATTTCTAAGCAGTAAACCAGAAAGCAAGAAATGGTCTCCCATGAGTTTTATTAAAGGAAAAAGTAAGGAAGACAAGCCGGAGAAGGAGAAGAAAAGGTACGTGAATGAGATACAAATTCCACTTTTTATTTTATATATCTGGCATGGCATGGCAGATTTTTGCATTTTGCTCATGGCTGCACAAAATCTAAAAATATCACTGATTTTGCACTGCAATCTGAAAATCTGCAATTTTTTTTTGCAAATTTTTGCAAATTTTCGAGATTTTGGAAAGAAATAAAAAAAAAAAAAAACAACAATTTTTTTCTTTTAATTTGATAGCTCGTTTAGAATGTGAAAGATAATTAATCAAGAGTAGTTTTTTTTTAACTATCTCATTTTCTTCCTTTTTACTGGCGCTGATATGACCTTACGTTTGTTGCTGTGAAACCCTTAAAAACAAACAAACAAATACCTTTCTCTTTCATGAACTAATTATTGGTTTTTAAGAAAATAAATCGCAAATTTTTTGCAAACCTTTTGCATTTTTTTCTGTGCAAATTTTGCTGTTTTTAGCTAGAATTTGAGATATTGCTTGCAAAATTTGGGATATTTTTTGTTGTTGCAAAAACCCGCCATGTCAGTTTTATGCTAAGGTTTAAATTTAGTGAAATTTCGAAATCCAAATTGTCATTTATTTTGATATTTTATTGAAAGTTTGAATTACGATGCATTTGAGCTATATAATTTTTTTTTCTTCTGTGTAGGATAAAGAGTGTCATTGATGTTATTTATCATCACTATCATCTTGATCGTTATTTTGTTATTGTTGTTGTGATCATCATTCTCATCACCAACACCACTACTATCATCATTATTTTTTTTATCATCATCATGATTATTATAATTATCATTAACATCTTTATCATCGTCATCATCATCTTCATCATCATCATCATCATCATCATCATCAATATCACACTTATATTTATTATTATTTTTATTATTATTATTATTATTATTATTATTATTATTATTATTGTTATTATCATTATTATTATTGGTATTATTACGTTATTGTTGTTATTATTATTATTAATATCATCATCACCATCATCATTATTATTGTTGTTATTAATTTATAATAACCGCTTCAGTACATAAGAGAATTGTTTTTTTTTAGGATATTATAGAATACGTTCTAACCAAAGTGAAGTTTAAATTTAATCCAATCTTTTCTCCACTCCCCCCCCCCCCCACCCCCCGCCACCCCGCCTTGCCGAATTAAAGCCATTCCTTCTCTAGTGGCATCACAAACATTTTCAAGAAAAAGGACGAGAAGAAACGGCCGAGTGTCTCTGAAACGCCACCAGTGTTGGAGAGTGGAGAGCCCAAGAAGGATGCCGCTGCAACAGTGTCAGAATCAAAAGACTTGGAAAAATCTCTGGAGGTTTGTGTCAGAATTATTAATTATTAATTTGGCGGAGTTGTCGTACCAATAAGATCGCGGGTTCAAACCCCCATCACCGCCGCGAAATTTTTTAAAATTCTCTATTGTCTTCTGGCACTTTTCTACTCACTTCATCTCTTGTTGTCAGAATTATTATTTTTTTAGTCCTTCTGAGACATTAGGGGCTCTGGAGCCAGAGTTTATGCCGGTTTCTATAAGGTAAAATATACAATAGCAATTGCTTGTTACCTTTTGGATAGTGCTTTCCACCAGATCTCTAACAGACCCAGCTATCCAATCACTGCCAAAATAATTTCGTCTGCAACTGGGGATCAATCTCGGCCTTTTTGTGTGTGAAGCAAGTACTCTACCAACTGAGCTATTGGGACCCCCCCCCCCCCCCCCCCCCCCCCCCCCACACCTTGTGTCAGAATGGTGTAATTCAAATACTTGCAGCTAACAAAATTATGATTATTGATGGGTGTAAATACTTGTATGTTATATGGCTAAAAAAAATAAATTAAAAAGTAGAAGTGCTGTTGATATAAAAGTTGTATGTATTGAAGGTGTTAGTCAGTCTGAAATGCTCGAGGGAGAAAGAAAAAAAAAAGTGCCAGGGCAGCAACTTTTTGAAATGTCAAAATACGTCAAAATATAAGCAACAATATTATGCCTTATGGAAACCATCAAATTCGGATTGATGATCATTTTGCCATGGACTATGATGAAGCTATTGTAACTAGATATGCATAGACATTAGTAGTAATGCATTCTTAAGTAGAAAACGGTAGGGCTGCCTGAAGCCGGTGATCGTAAAATACTAATGAAAGAGTGAAAATGGAGAGGCTTCGTATGGGAATAAAACAGACAATGGATGTTTCGGGTACAAACCCTTCGTCAGCACAACAATACACAAGTAAACATGGAAAACAAATAAAATATAAATATTTGTTTTCCACGTTTATTTGTGTATTGTTGTGCTGACGAAGGGTTTATACCCGAAACGTCCATTGTCTGTTTTGTTCCCATACGAAGCCTCTCCATTTTCACTAAAGCATTCTAACAACTCTTTCTTTCTTCTGCAAAAACGAAGCGACTGGTATGGATGGTCCTTTTAATTGAGACATAAAATTCTTAATTAAATACTAGTCTGTCAGAAGCTGTGGATTGCATCATCATGAAATGACAGATAATACAAGAGCTATGAAAAATAAGAAATGGTCAAACAAATCATATAATAATAATAATAATAATAATAATAATAATAATAATAATAATAATAATAATAATAATAATAATAATAATAATAATAATAATAATAATAATAATAATAATAATAATAAATAAATAATAATAAATAATAATAATATAATAATAATAAATAATAATAATAATAAATAATAATAATAATATAATAATAATAATAATAATAATAATAATAATAATAATAATAATAATAATAATAATAATAATTAATAATAATAATAATAATAATAATAATATTAATAATATTAATATATAAAATATATATAGCTATAAACTCGAAAACCTTAAGCGCTTAAATTACAAATTACTTTGGCTGAAACATACTCATTCACAGACACAAGCACACACACACACACACACACACAACACACAACACAACCCATATTTGGGTTCAAAATTCATGACCACCAAGCAAGCCCCCCCCCCCCCCCCCCCCCCCCCCCCCCCCCCCCCCCCCCCCCCCCATTGGTCAGAGTGGGACTCGAATCCAGGACCTTCCGATTCGAAAGCACTGTCATACTACAAGACCATATAGCTGCATCACAAATCTCTAGTGTAAAGAATGTGCACAGAAAAAGGTTGTTTGAATGTCTCCTTGTAATACGAATCTATGGTTAAAGTCATAAAGGTTGAAAAAAAATAAATGTTACAGTTTTACAATATTTTATTCTTCTCTTGTCTTTCAAAGAGTGTAAAGGAAAACGCAAGTGCTGCTTCTGAATCTGCCCATAAAGAAGATCGTTCGATTAAAAAGACAACAGCTGATACTCCAGAGAAGTCCTCTGCTCCAAGCTTGAAAGAGAAACACCCGAGTCCAGTCAGACCTCCAAGGGAGAGAGCTAGCAATGCTGAGAAAAGTGCGATTCTCCCACCTTCCAAGGAGAAGAAAGAGCAGGCTAAAGCCCCAGCTTTGGCAGAGAGAGAAGACAGTACTTTGGAAGATGAAAAGAACAATAAAAAAGGTATTATTCTACCCTGTCCATATATTTAGTATGTGTTTGGTTAACCTTCTCCT
>NC_088366.1:60766700-60791700 GCF_034508935.2 Berghia stephanieae | reverse complement strand
CATAGTATAAAGCCATATGCCGGTTCATCAGCATAGTATAAAGCCATATGCCAGTTCATCAGCATAGTATAAAGCCATATGCCAGTTCATCAGCATAGTATAAAGCCATATGCCAGGTCATCAACATAGTATAAAGCCATATGCCAGGTCATCAGCATAGTATAAAGCCATATGCCAGGTCATCAGCATAGTATAAAGCCATATGCCGGTTCTCTTCTTTTTCCCATTGTCAGGCCCAACACCCGCTGCTCGTCCACGTCCCACACCACCCCTCAAGCCACGCCCCCCTATCATGCCTCGACCAAAAAAGAGGGACTCAGACATCGATGATAATACAGGTTGGTATTTCGAGGAGTTAGGCTGTCCAGTTTCATATCAGATCACTTTGTTTTACACATCATTCTCAGCGACAAACTTGTTACCATTAAAGGAATATTGAAAATATTGCTGCTTGAAGTTGAAGCTCGAAAGAAAACATAATGATAAGTATTGAAATGTAAGCTCCAATTTATTAAATGATTCTGTCTTCGTTTAATAAATTGGAGCGTACATTTCAATAATTGTTGTTATTTTTACCAATAAAGGAGGAAAATATTGGTTTTAGAAAAGATTTAAACAAATTCCACATGTAATTTTTTAAATTTTATATTAAATTTCAAGATTGTTTGTCTTGCAGGTTATTAAACAATAAATTGGGCTTTTTTTTTTCTTGTGGATTGTTACTTTAATTATTTTTTTTTCATCATTTTAACAATATTTGTAGTTTTGTTTTATTATTCAGAGGAAAATGGAGCAATTGGTTAATGCCACGTATGATTTACATGTAAATAACAATGTGAAATAGAATGTAAGCTTCAATTTTATTACAAAAAACAGATCAAATGAACGTATCGGGTTTCCACTTTATCAACAAAACAGGATGAATGAAACACCACAGATGAATGAGATAATGTGGTAGTGGCGTTGTCAAGATAAATAAACAAAACAATGTTCTCTCTCTCTCTCTCTCTCTCTCTCTCTCTCTCTCTCTCTCTCTCTCTCTTTCTCTCTCTCTCTCTCTCTCTCTCTCTCTCTCTGTGTCTCTCTCTCTAATTACACAACTGACCGTTATTGCACAATTTTCTTGCACACTTCCCCATAGGATGCCTCTGTCATTCTCTCTCTCTCTCTCTCTCTCTCTCTCTCTCTCTCTCTCTCCTCTCTCTCTCTCTCTTCTTCTATATATATATATATATATATATATAAATATTATTATATATATATATTCTTCTCTCTCTCTACTCCTCTCTCCTCCTTCTTCTCTCTTCTTCTTCTTCTTCTTCTTCTTCTTCTTCTTCTTCTTCTTCTTCTTTCTTCTTCTTCTTCTTCTTCTTCTTCTTCTTCTTCTTCTTCTTCTCTTCTTCTTCTTCTTTCTTCTTCTTCTTCTTCTTCTCTCTTCTCTTCTTCTTCTTCTTCTTCTTCTTCTTCTTCTTCTTCTTCTTCTTCTTCTTCTTCTTCTTCTTCTTCTTCTTCTTCTTCTTCTTCCCCCTTTCTCAGATTGTACTACTTACTGATTTTAATCGCACAGTTTTCTTGCACATCTCTCGGTAGATATTTGAACTATTAGTCCACACGCCACTTGAATCTATTTCTTGTACACTTTGCTATCTGGTCTTTACCCGCGTAACTTTTCAAATCTTATTTGTGATTATTATTATTATTATTATTATTATTATTATTATTATTATTATTATTATTATTATTATTATTATTATAAATTTCAAGAAATATGCACTTATTTCAAGGACAAATGTTTTCCTTTCTGCATGACCTTGTGATGCTCAGCTGACGGCTAGATAAGTCAAGGCCAGCAGTGTAAAAAAAAAAAAAAAAGTAATCAGAACAAATTTGGACTTGTCTTATAAAGTAGATTATAGCGGTTTACTCTATAAAGGTCAATTTGACAAGACCAAGAAGTATAATTCAGCTCTATTGACTTGTAGTGAGTCAGCTGCTTTTATTACAAAGTTATTTCATACTTTATCTCTACTTGTATATCTATCTCAACACTTGCATTTTCTCATGTGTTATCTAAAAAAACCCAATGATTTCTCCCAACTTTTCGGGCACTCTTTTTTGTTTTATGAACAGTCTTTAAAAGCAAACTCTTTGGCATGTACACTTATTTCAGGCACAAACTCAAAAATATGATTGCCAATGTGTCAGTTATTGACACAACAGCACACACAGGTGCTTGGTTTGTGTGAGTATTTACGACGACGTATTCTGTATGCATCTGCTGTTGTAGCTATCCCAATCAGAGCTGTCTTTATTGTTACTATGAAATTGTCAAACACCCTTAGCACAATAATTTTTTGAACAGTCTTTAGATGTTGTTTGCATGCCGTTGTGTTCATTTTCTTTTAGTTTTCACTTGATCACTTCATTCATCTTTCCAGAGTTTAGCATGATGTGTTGTGTGTTGTAGTGATTTGTGATTTGCAATGAGTGAATTTATTTATAACGACAGTTTTGTTTTGTGCTGAACGTTTTGATGTCGTAAATCATGTTTTTCTCTTTTTTATTTTTTCCCAGATGATGAATTTTTCGATGCTGAATATTGAAACGATTTCAAACGTTTCTTTTGTATGTCTTTTTTTTTCTCATGGAAGCCAATTTTTTTAAAAAATCAAAGCCTCTTCGCCTTGTTTTTTTTTCAATCAATTTCTTGTGAGATGCACACAGCATTCCTGAGAGCTTTGTAATTCGAGGGGTTGCTTCTTGTGCTTCTGAATGATCCAAGACACGAACATGAAGCCACAGCTTTCTATAACCTCAATGCAATTGCTTCTTTATTACAAAAGAAAATCTCTTAATTTAGCCACACTATATATAGCATAAAACAGATAGAGGCCTGATTCACAGAATTAAACAAAAAAAAAGAAAAAAATGAAGACACTTATGGATACTTATGGATTGTTTCCAGTGTAGGTCCTTTTTGCCAGACTCTATTTCTTCATCGTCTTTGTGATTTAAGTTTCTTCCGGTTTTACAATCTAAAGCGCATTTATAATCATCGCGTTGTACAAAACATTTTGGCCAGACCAAAATTTGTCTAGTCTGCTCTTGATTTATTTAGGGTTTTTTGCGTTCACAACAGAATCTGGTAAACTGTTCCATATTTTCGTTGTTCTCACAGTAAAACTGTGTTTTCTCACATCCAATCTTGGTCTTTGATTGAGCAGTTTCTTCTTGTTACCTCTGATGTCTTTTCTTATAGTGAAATCTTTCCTCCATTTAATAAATTCTGTCATGTCTTGGTCATATTTACCACTTGTCATCTTGTAAAGTTCTATCATGTACCCCCTATATCTTCTGTACTTCAAGGTTGGTAAATTAAATCACTTATAAACTGTATTTATCATTAGCAAATTCAATCCTTTTAGCCTCATCTTAGATATGAGTCGATTTTATTGCTGTATTGAAAAAACTTTTGTTGTCTTCTGTCAATAGCCATTTATTATTAAGTGTCATTGCAGTCAATCTCAATCTTTGAGTGGCTCTTTTTCTATTCTATTCCTCATTGAATCTATTTTAAATTGTGCCTTTGTTTGTATTCTTTGGGTTCTTACTTTCACTCTAAACGTCGTTTGTTTTGTGTTGTTCATTCATGAGTCAGTTTTACTCCCTTTATCTTTATCTCCATTTTATCGACTCCTTTAGACACCTCTAGTTATTGGTTTTACTTTCACTCCTCATTCCAAGATACCCAGCATAACCCTCATATCACGTCAATCGTTTCAGTTTCTTTCTCATTCAATCCTCCTCTTACATTTTCAATCAATTACATCTTTGTTTTGATATTATTATCCAAAACTTTATTGCTTTTTCAGCCTGATATTTCGTTTCACTATGAATACATTTATTACTTTTCGAAATAGCAGCATGACTGTCAATGAATGACAGTAGGAACAGGTACTTTCTTTTCTCCACAAATATCAAACTTGATTGTTTTGTTTTTTTAATTTTTAAAAGATAAATTTTACTCCCCCTCGCTTAATTCAATGAGTCAAATCAATATTTACCCCACTGTCATGATTTTGTTTGCTTCTTCTTCTTATTTTCATGCAGTAGCACTGTAGTAAACCCCTTTTTTTTCCACAAAGAAAGATAGTTCAATACCCATTTCTGAAGGTGGAGCCATATGCACATGTATAATATTGTTTCAAACCTTTTTTATTTTTAATGTATTTTAATAGATGGGCCTGCATATTTATTTTTGAAACTCTTCTAGTTTATTTCATTAGGTAGTTTTTATTTATTTATTTATGTATTTATTTATTTATTTATTTTTAATTTATTTATTCATTCATTCATTTATTTATTATTTTTTTTTAATTTGTATTTTTATTTATTTATTCATTCATACATTTACTTGTGAATTAATCAATGTGTTGACTTATCTGTTTATTTATTTATTGATTTATTTATATTTTGAAATCGATTCGCCATATAATTTCTGAATATTCCATATTGATTTTCCTTATTGTGAGCTTTAAAACAAATGCTATGTTTTGAAAAGGGGTATAACTCCAAACAAAATCGGTATCAAACTTTTGGATGTCATTTTCATCACCTAGACATTCCATGAAGGACTTTGGGTATAATTCGTCAAACAAACATCTGACGTCAAAAGCAATTATTCATGTTGTTTTAGATGAGCAAATTGGGGGGTTAATAATCTTGCCCAAGGAATAAAAACGAAAGTGCCTGAAGTGGGGCTTGAACCTAGGACATTCTGGGTCACAGTGCAATGCTTTTGCCACTTGGCCACTTCACCCACCTAATAATAATAATTTTATCTAACAGTTGAGTTTTTAAATTCTGAGGCACTTCGGAATGTTATATAATTTTATGCCAACTAATAGTCCTCTAGGAGCAATGATATATTATGCAGATTTATTGGATTCGAATTATTCACACAACAAACACACACACACACACACCCACACACACACACAAACACAAACACTAGCATTTCACGGCTACTCTATTATTCCACGATTCTTCACACTTTGGACAAAACAAGTCTGATTAGAAAAAGCGATTAAAAGGAAGGAAGAAGAGAGGAGGGGGAGAGCTCAAAATAGGAAAGAGACACATACAATATTTTATTACGCAGTATTTGAAGTTTAAAAAAAATTTTTTAATGAGCTTTATATAGCGCAATATCCACTAAATGTGCTCAAAGCGCTTTACAAGGAGTCCCTGGTCACCTGGTCAACAGCAACATTTAACATGTAGGACGAGAGATTACGCCTGTTAGGCGATATTACAATTTATCGGACCAAGACAAAGCTGTTAATGGCCAGGTACTCATTTTACACCTGAGTACGGTGAGAGAATGTGAGAAAAGAGCCTTGTCCAAGGACTCAACTATGCGCCGAGCGCAAGGCTCGAACCCAGGACCTTCCGATCCGAAAGCGAGTGTCATACCACTAGACCACATAGCCGCATAGTTCTCTCTCTATATTTGTTTTGTAAAGTAATAATTATATCAATCAATGTCAATCTAAGTATAGGGATCTCATGGCATGTCAACACTTGTTGCACACCAATCAATGCACATTGCATGCACCTGTCGTTATGTTGATGTTGTTTAACAGACCTGCCACTCATATGATATAATTAATTTTAATTAGCATATATATTTTGGAGGTCAAATTTAGCAGAAATAACATCTATTTAAAAAAAAAAAAGGGTTGGGGGTCAAAATTGTTCTGTACAGCCAATGTTGAATTTTAGCAGAGCGACGAATTTCTGGCAAATCTAAATATCATAAAACTATTTTTTTTTTTTACAGCTTGATGTATGATAAACTTGAAAACCTTTTCTAAATTAAAGGGTAATTTAATCACCTTTTAACTCAAATGATTATTTATAAAATCTGTTTATGGCATAATGATCGGTCATTTTATGTTGGATGTCGTCATCCGGCTGACCTGTTGTCAGATTCGTTTGCCCTCACCTACAGACTTTATTACCAGACCAATTTTGATTGTCGATTGCTGAAAGATTCCGTCTTGATCTTATGTTAATTTCCACAGTACAGTAGTATAATAATTGAAGCAGATGAATACCTGTTGGTAATAGTAATAGCCTTAATTCTCCATAAATATTATGGGTTCTCCACCAGTTTGAAAGAGTAAATAAAAGACTTAAATCCAGACATAAATCTGTTCCAATTTAAAACCACTACCATTTTAAAGTATTTTAAGTTGTGCTTGAATTGCTTTATTATAAGTGCCAAAAGTGCTGTAGATTTTCTAAAAATGAAGCAAAACATTAAGCGAGAATGATTTTTTATGTATTTGTTGTTGTTTTTTTCAAATATCAGGAAAGGAATATAATGAAAACTTAGATGTGAAGTTGGTACAGATTTTTATTTTTTAAAATTTATTTTTATTTGCTGTTCTTGAAAATTGGATAATTTAAAAAGATAGGAAAATAATATTCTAGGATTGCACTTTGTGTGGCAGGTCTGTTGTTACTGAATTCATATTGCATGATATTCACAATAATAACATTTCATCAGATCATGGATTGCCATCTGAAGCACCTGCTGAAATATTGCCTTCATCAGCATCACCACTTTCATCAGAATCATCAACAACAACATCGTCATCAGCTGAATCTCCAACACCGCCGGCTTCCGCAGTAACCGTGATCTCCGATCCCAAAGCTGTTGGTAACGGAGGCGAAGTTGCATACGATTCCATCACTCTCAGATTGTCAGTGAAAGACAAAATAAAACGTATGAGCCAGGCTAAAGCTGGACTAGGGTCAGACGCACCCCCAGGCGGGGTGGCGGCCATGGGCATTCTGCCTCCTCCGGTTAAGAAAAAAGTATCGTCTTTACCAAGGGATACGCCTGTACCGGAAAGAGTGGAGGAAGGTAAGATTGTAGCGATGTCAGTAACAGCAAAAAGCCTCGGAATATGTTTTATTCATCTTTGAAAATTATTTAAACTCTTCAATGAAAGATAAACAATTCCAATGCCTAAGTAAGTTTTAGGTAATGTACAAATTATAACACAATTCAGTCGTCCTTTTGATATGACTGGAAAGAGAGCAAGTAGTTAGTCCAATATATTTTCTTGTGAAGTGACACTCATATTTTTTAAAACCAAAAATAGAAAATTTCTGTTTTTGTTATGCTGTGAGCAGGGAATATTAACTCACTCAATCCTAGAGATTTTTGTTTCTTTTCAAAATTGGAAAAAATGTGTTAAAAATGGGCATGTACATAGATAGTTTTATTCAACTACCATTAACATGTAAAAACTAAAAACATTAGCTTTGATACTACACCTATAATTTGTCTAAGAAAAATGTAATAAATAGGCATGGGGTAAAAGTAACCCCGGGTAAACTACGGATATAGTCGGTGTTAGGGTTGAGTGAGTTAAAGCAAGAGTGATTTCACCAAAAATGTTTCTTCTATCATGAGGTTTTTGAACAATCTCGTGTCGATGCGCTGTTTTCCTTCCTATTTATCATTCACCGATATGTGGAGCAACTACTCAATTGCACCAAAGCATGTTTGTGTCATTTTTTGTTTGTTTGTTTGGCTTTCTTTGCACTTTGTGAATTTGATGGAATGAGTTTGTGAATTAATGCATCTTTTTAAAAAACTGTGATTAGCCTTAATTTCAATTGTATCATCATTTTAAATCTCATGTCATATTCATGAACGAAAATTGAAGACTAATTATCCGTAAGTTATTTTGGGTTAGGAAGTTAAGGATCCTTAAAAAATATTATCGCATCCTAACACATTTCAGTTGTTAGTGTGTGTGTGTGTTAACTAAAAGTTGTTTAGTTGTAATGCCAAAGACTAATGGTGCGGCTATGTGGTCTAGTGGTATGACACTCGCTTTCGGATCGGAAGGTCCTGGGTTCGAGCCTCGCTCGACGCATAGTTGAGTCCTTGGAAAAGACTCTTTACTCACATTCTCTCACCGTACTCAGGTGTAAAATGAGTACCTGGCCGTTAACAGCGTTGTCTTTGTCCGAAAAATTGTAATATCGCCTAACAGGCGTCATGTCTCGTCCTACATGTTAAATGTTGCTGTTGACCAGGGACCCCTTGTAAAGCGCTTTGAGCACGTTAAGTGGATATTGCGCTATATAAAAGCTCAATTTAATTAAATTTAATTTAATGCAATGCGATGTACCAAAGCATTTCTCATAATTTTTGTTCATTAAAAAAAAAAAGAAGATTAAATGTGTTCTTTAAGATATTCCAAAAAGGAAAAGTGAACTGATTTTTTTATTTTAAAAGCTTCATCTTTTGTTAAGGTGAAGAATTTATGTCCGTGTATAGCGAAAAAATCTGTAATGGTATGTTTTGTTGCTCCACCCATTTCTTTTTTTCCATTAAAAAAAAAAATAAAAATATTGATTGTAAAAAGCCTTTTAAAAGTTTTTTTTACCTAAAGTTTGAAATTGTTTCTTTAGATTAACTCTTAAAGTATACTTATTTCTATCATATTAAAATTAGAACCTTTTTTTTTTTAATTTCTAAAATCATAAAATAATAGACATAACGTTATTGAGCAAAAATGCACAATTCAATAAGGGTCTTTATATAATTTATTGATAGCTGTGTATAACTCAAATTTTTAATTATTTTTTTTTTCTATTAAAATTATATTGTTATAAATTTATTCTTCTGAGCATTTCAAATTGAACCCTCTTTCCCCATTATTTATTATTATTATTATTTATTATTAATTTTTTGTCAACGTTTGACACAGATGCAAGCAAAGAACATTCCAGTAAAGATCAGGATTCAACAGACAACTGCGGCCAAGGGGAAGCAGTGGAACAAGACTGGGTCGTGGTGGAGGGAAACAACGAAGGGGAGGCAACTACAGCCAAATGCATGGGAGATAACTCAACGACAGACAAGAAGGAAGAGTCGAAACAAGGGGAAGAGGGAGCGGAGAAAGATGAAGATAATTCTGTTAAAAGTGGTGGCAATGATGAGATATTTATTTAAATTGAAATTGTCATGTATTCTATTTTTGATCAGTTTATAAATATGTAGATTTTTACTTTTTTGAGATTAATGAGGGGAAAATGAATAGTAGACGGTGTTGATGAAAAATTGATTCAAAATATTTAATTTGTTCATCCCTTGAGATGAAGAAATAAGATGGGAAAGAGAGAGAGAGAGAGAGAGAGAGAGAGAGAGAGAGAGAGAGAGAGAGAGAGAGAGAGAGAGAGAGAGAGAGAAAATAGGAGAACCATGTAAAATAAAGAACCACATGAGAAAAGCAAGAGTCGCAATGAAATAAAAAGAAAGTGTTTTGCTGTTTTTTAATTTCATTCTTGTATAAATACTCAACCTACCGTTATAAATCTATGTAATCATATTTATCACATTAGTTGGATTTTTTACTGAACTCACTCAAAATAAGGCAAGTCTTGGAATATGAGTTGTAACAGAAAGAAGAGAGAAGAGAAAAATGTAAAACTCAAGAAAATTTTATGTTCGTTTCCCCCACTCCATATTTAAAAAAATAAAACAAACCTCAATAGATAGAACAGAATAGATACCTTTCATCCCACCAGTGTCATTTTATAAGAGTTAGACTGGCTTCTACCATTCTGTTGCATTTTGCACTTGTTATAAAATAGATGAATATATTATACAAATAAGTTAAAAACAATAAATAAAAATATCCAAATTTAAACTAAGAAGATTTAATTGGATTTCCAAATTATTTTTTTTTTCTCAGGTGTCATTTAAGGCATCGGTGCAGAGATAGATGTAGTTGAGGACTTGTCATACATTCAAGTCTTAGTGAAGAGGAGATGAAGAGTGTGTTTATTGGTAGTTGTTGAGATTATGCAATAACAAAAATCAATTTGTCATGCTTTTAATGTGGTTGTTGTTGTTGTTGTTGTCTGTTTTGTAAAACCCGTGAATCTCTATTTGTGATATGATAATTTGATAAGATGTATGTGAGTGAATGTGGGTGTGAGTTTTTTGTGTTTTTTTAGAGAGAGAGAGAGAGAAAGGGAGATAGAGAGAGAGAGAGAGAGAGAGAGAGAGAGAGAGAGAGAGAGAGAGAGAGAGAGAGAGAGAGAGAGAAAGAGATGAAATATTTATTGTCTTATTATATCTAAATACCATCATAATATTGTATGTTTTAAGCAAAATAAAAGCTACTAAACATATGATTAGAAAATGTTATTCTAGAATTTCAGACCAAAACATTATCCATACACAATATGATTTTGATGATGAAATAATTTTTTTTCTTCCATTGGCAGCCATAGAAAGCATGTCAAATTCTAATGTGCCTACATATTTTTTTAATTGCTGAATAATAGCTCGGTTAGAAACGCTTGTTTAGTGAGCAGTTGTTGTTTTTATATAATATAAAGCCCATTCCTTTTTGTTCGATTCATTAATGTGCCTTCTGTTCCTCTGACAAATTTCCAATTTCTTGATTTTGTGATATATTTTATGTTACTTATGTTTTTTTTGTATGTTTTTTTTTTTATTTCATTGTTTTACGGCAATGATGCCACATGATATTCCAAGATTCAAGCCTAATTTTTGTTACTAGTTAGTTTGATGCTAGATTTTATTATTATTATTGTTGTTATTATTATTATTATTATCATCATCATAATCATCATCATCATCATCATCATCACCATCATCATCATCATCATCATCATCATCATCATCATCATCATCATCATCATCATCATCATCATCATTATTATTATTATTATTATTATTATTATTATTATTATTATTATTATTATTATATTATTATTATTATTATTATTATTATTATTATTATTATTATTATTATTATTATTATTATTATTATTATTATTATTATTATTTTCTTTTGCATAATATTCGCAGAGTTAGTTTTTACTTGCTTAGAAATCTTTGTTCAGGTATATATATATAATATATATTTTTTTTTACTTTTGCTATGTTGGCCAAATTATTAAAATATCTGATAATCAATGAAAAATTCTTGATTCATAAATGTCTCCTCATTCAAAAGTAATTTGCAAAAAAAATTATTTTGTATCTGTTGTATTTAAATTCTATTTTTGAATTTATTTTTTTTCAGTATAAAAAAGACAATCCCAACTCCCAATCTTAGTAATCAAACTTTTAAAAGATAACCGTGTCTATTTGGCACTATCTATTTCACTATCACTTGTTTATAGATTATGCGTCAGTGCATGACATAATCAGTCGGAAGGTGAAAATTTTGGATTTGCAAATTTTTGCATTTTCTGAAAGAATATGATCCCCAGAGTATTTCGATCTTTATTTGAAGTAAAATGAGGTGATTTTTCATGGAGTTATGGTCAGATGTGTGGGAAAGGCATCCAGAAACTTTTCTCAAATTTCATACCTTTTTCAACTTGACTAGCTGTAAAAACATTTAGAAATGAAATTAAGCTTTGATATTTCCTGAAGATGTACAAAAAGGTTTGATTGAATCATTTATGACAAGAACTCATTTTTGATTTTAAAAAATGACTTTCTAACGAAACTTGACAATATCTCAGTTCAAACCTTTTCACCATCCGACTGATTATGCCATTCACTGTAACAAATGATTCCGCATCTGCATCTTGTCTTATAATGTCAACTTTCATTGCGATATGATTATGTTACAATCCGAGTAAGACTTCATTTTTGGACATTTATATCCACAAAAATCTGGGTTGGATCCTCTGACCTCCTAACGGTGGGGCAGGTGGTTACGTACTTGCTATGTCGTCTTTCCCCACTTGTTTATAAAAGATTCAAAGTAAGACTTCATTTTTTGGACTTTTAACGGCAAAAATGAATTAGTAGATGAATCTGTAATAATACTTAAAAAGGAAATGAAAAGATGGTCTTGCTGAAATTTGACATGTCTTCGTGCACCAAGATCACGGTGCAATGTTAAATCTTTGAATTTGCATAAAAGCAGTTACAATTAGAATCTTCCGATATATTTTAAAAATTTTCCTGAATCAACTTGTTTTGTTTATTTGGGGTTTTTTAAAATCTTTATTTGGCAGAGTGTACCAGCCTTGATTGATTTACACCATTGTCTACTTCCAAAGTTATAATGAATTCAAATGTTAAAGTAAGTTTTAAATTTTTAAAGTATATTAAGTATTCTTTTAGAAGATAAAAAAAGAGAAAAGCATTCAAAGGAATAAAGTGCTTCCAAAATAAGACTTTGTGTTCTCTTCAAGGGAATTGAAACAAATTTTATAATTAGTTTTTGTGGGTTTAATTTTTAAAATTTTATTTTTTGATTTTCTATTTTAACATATTATCCTATTTGAGCTGGCTACAAGTGAGAGACAGATAAATAGAGATAGATAAACCTAGAAAGAGAGATACAAAGAGAGAGAGAGAGAGAGAGAGAGAGAGAGAGAGAGAGAGAAAGAGAGAAAGAGAGAGAGAGAGAGAGAGAAAGAGAGAGAGAGAGAGAGAGATACAGAGAGAGAGAGAGAGACCGACAGAGAGACAGATACAGAGAGAGAGAGAGAGAGAGAGGGGTGTTGGTCAGGGTATTATTCGCACCAATTATTTAGTTATTTAAAGTGAAGAGGGGCCCACAGATAATAACAAATCCAATGTCCATAGCGTGTCTCAATGTCAATTTTTTTTTTTTTTGGGAGGCCATAAATTGTTAAAATCACTCGAATCATGAAATTTTCAACTCCCCCTTTATATCGCAGTCTATTTTTTAAAACATAATCAAACATATTCAAACTTTGTATCAATTTTCCATTACTCAGACTATCATGCAGTCCGTATGTGCCTTTTATGCCTTTTTTTTCATTTTACTTTTAAATGGATTACTTTTTTTGTTTTTGAATAGTATGAAGGGGAAGTGGAATTATCATCTCATAATGTTTCAAAACTCATATTTTCACTTGACTCTCACTTTTTAAAGAATGCCCTAGCCAATTTTAGTTCAGCACACACTGTCTGTGGGGGTTCTGATAGCTCAGTTGGTGGAGCACTTGATTCACGTGCAAAAGAACCAAGATCGATCCTAGGTGAAGTCCGTATTTTTTTCTTCTAAGCCCCTGTTTACCCAGCAGTGATTGGGTAGCTCGTTCTTGTTAGATCTGGTGGAAAGTAGTTTGCATTAGATTAGCATCCTATCCAAAGGGTAGCATGCAATTGCTGTTGTTTTTTTTTTCAGGCTATAGAAACCTGGATAAACTCCGGCTCTTCGAGCCGAGTGGCTATGAAGGACTAGTACATTATTGTATTGGAAATACTCTCAAACCAACATTCAATATTGTCCATTACAACAATGTTAAATCAAGTCCATACATCGAGTTTGGTTAGTAGACCTGCTAATATTATGTGCACGTCGTCCTTAACCATTTTGATATCGGATGCAGTTTGTGACAGGTTTACACAAATGTGACTGTGACTTTCAACTGGACCAATCAGATCTATGTTTATATGTTTTATCTCTCTTGAGTTCAACATGAAGGAAAATGGAACTATTTTTTGTGTGTGCAAAAATGGAACTATTATTTTGTGCAAAAATAGAACTATTTTTTTATGCCCTTACATGACCTTGTTTGAATATATTTAATGTCAAGGAAACAGTTACTGATAAATTGTATGATGGCCATTTCATAATGCCAGAATTTTATTATTATTATTATTTGTTTTGTTTTTTCTAAATAAGGAGACCAATGTATGGAATTGTCACATCACCGTCATGTCAAAATTTATACTTCTTTTATTGGATGGCAGGGACCATTGGCTTTCAGTGTCCGTGACATTTGGAATTTTAACAATACAGAAACAGATGCAAGCAAAACAAAACAAAACAACAAAAAACAAGCAAACCCATAAAAAAACAAAACAAAACAAAAAAAACCCAGAACAAAACAAAGTGTAAAAACAACACGGAGTGTTTTCTTTGTTAACATTTTCCAGGACTTTGTTTATTCACCATATATATTTCCAAATGGCGCCATTTCGGGAGTATGAAGATCTGAATGGTTTAAGCACTTGACTCACAAACAAAGGGATTGTTACTAGTCCCATGTTTTGTAATGTCAAGATTATTTTAAATTCCGACCTCTCAGTCCATTCAACAATGACAGGGTCTTTCAGTGTCAGATCTAGTGAAGAGTCCTGTGCATCATACCTACATCCTACTCCTGGGCGGGGTCCTTTGACATCCCATGGCGGGCAGGAGGTCACGCTGTGTCTTCTATCCATCCCTTTATATTATCTGTTTTCCAACATGCTTTCTGTCTTTTGTCTAGGAATGAGATTACTTAAGTTTTGTCCCAGCCTTGGCTGGAGTACTTAAATGGGAGGGAAACAGTCAAATTTATAGTTATAGTTTTGGGAGATGATATTTTTTCCTTGTAAAATCCTTTTCTGTTATGTATTGTTAGTTATGTATTCTGTAATCATTTGAGTGTTTTCCTCATAGTGGGATCCTGTGCTGGTGTCGGGATGAGACTTTTAGGTGGTCTCAAACTAAGTACTTTGTTAGTGTGCTCTTGGAATCTACACCTGATCCCTATTTGTTTCCAGTTCCCCTTTGTTTTACTTTCTCTTGGGTGCTTTAATTGTAATTTTAGAACTTTTTTACTAACCCATTTTCTTCCTTTTATTACTGGCGGTGATATGACCTTTATGTGTTGCAAGCGCCGTAAAACCCTTAAAAACAAACAAAACAAACTATGGGTGGTAACATGATAGTTGCTAATTGCTCCTTGATGGCCCTGAAGGCCGGTATTTTATTTCGATTAGTCACTTCCTTTTTCCAAAATGCTACCCTTGGAACAATAACCATAATGCAAATGTCAATCCCCATAGAGCTGAAGTGTATCTGAATTTTTGTAATGTTTAATGGGCCAATAACAAAATTTCTCGCTACCCTTTGGATAAATAGAGCTAGGTTTTACTGTGTACAGTGTATAATTTAAAGAGAATCAAGACAAAAGAATTTGTTCACATAAATATATATTTTTGAAATTTGTACAATTTGAGTGGTTATAAATTAATTGTTATTGCAAATGACCATAATAATGCATTCTTATTAAGGGCATGTACTGTAATTAATATCATCAAAAAATCCTGATTCTGGCACAAAAGACACGAGTGATATTGAAAGTTCTTGATGAGATTTAGAATATTTTGTTGATTTTGTTTTGAACAAAAAAAATTGACCTATGCTTGTACATACAATATTTTAAAACATTCTATTAAAAATAGTGTGCACGCGTGCTAGAGATAATGTTTTTGTGCAATGACCGATTTGAATTTAACCGGTTAACTGTCTTACTCCAGGAAGACATGCATTAAAAAATTTGGCCAGAAAACTCATCCTACGAATATCAATCGATTTAAATGACCCTCGTCTTGGCAAAACAACTCTCAAACCTGGGACCTTGCAAGGTCCCAGGTTTGAGAGTTTTTTTTGCCAAGACGAGGGTCATTTAAGTCTATTGATATTTGAAGGACGAGTTTTCTGGCCAAATTTTTAAATACGTGTCTTTATGAAGTATGGCAGTTAACAGGTTTATAATAATGATAATGTGATTTCAACAATTGTGCTGTGAATTGTGTGTGTGTGTGTGTTTTTTTTTTTTTTTTTTTTTTTTTGGTTTGATGTGATTTGAAATGGCAAAGAATGCTCAGAGATCAAATTGACGATTGCAGGTGAAGTAAAATTGATGTGATGATGATAAATATTATTTTGATTATTATTATTAATTTCATTTTTTTAAAATGATATTTATTACTAGCATTATTATCATTATTATTCATGCACGTATGTAAATTATTACCTCATATAAAAATAATATAGATTTTGCTTTATTGGGGTTTTTTTTTTTCTATTTTAAAAGGTCACCATTTATATCAAGCTGCTTATATTATATTTATTTGCAGGAATCGCAATGCTATGTATGCTATCACGAGTCATATTTTAGTAGTAACCAATAATGTATATTATTATGTGTAAAGGAGTTATTTATTCTACTTTACGATTTACCCTATGTAAACAACCTTCCAGATTTACTGATTTATTTTCTCTGTGTTACTATATAAAGCACAACTGTGTGGCAAGAAAACACATGATGATCCACTTTAATAATAATAAATCATTTGTATAGCGTGCAAATTCCACGAATTCATGCTCTAAGGCGCTTTACAAAAAAACATGAACTCACAAAGGGAAAATAAAATAAAGACTACAGCACTAAAAGCCCAGTTTGAAGAACAATAAACTAAATTAAGCAAAGGCCAATTTAAACGGTTCAGTCTTCAAACTGGACTTGAAAGAGTTAAAAGAATGACGAATCTGTATCGTATCCTTTGATGGGCAAATCAATCGTAATTTAATTTATTATTTTTTTCTTTAAAAAAAAAAATCCATTTGATTTTTTTTGTTGTTGTTGTTTTATATTTCTATGTAAAATAATTTGTTTTGAAGAGTTAAAAAAAAAAAGAAAATGCGCAGCGTCAATCATTTTGTCTTCTAATCTTCTAATATTTATTGAAGGGCTACCAATTAATGTCAAAAATTATTTGTTTTCTAATATTTGTTATATTGAAGTTTAAAATTTCAGCATTTGTGACCCGTCATCACAACCTGGTATCCAGTTGGGATGAATCAGATGATGAAAAGTCAAAAGTTAAAATGATCAGTTATCACATTTATCTTTTTTTAGGAGAACCTTTTAGAAGAATAAATATGTTTATTTCTTGTTAATAAAACAAAAAGAAATGTTGGTACAATGACTCTTAAAAATAATGAACAGTAATGAATATAACAGCTGTGAAAAAGAACAAAATACCAAACACAGATCATTTCGGGCTCACATTCCTTCTTCAGCCAATAACAAAAAAAAAAAACCAACAAAAAACAAAAAAAAAAAAAAACATAGTATATCACTTAAAATCCACTGGTTTATGATGTATTAATGTTTATGTTATTGTTGTTTTTTGACTGAAGAAGGGTTTTGAGCTCGAAACATGGATGTGTGGTAATTTGTTCATTTTGGAAGGTGTTGTATTCTTTTTTTATTTGTTCATTACTTTTTATAGTCCACAGCTTCTAGCAGCTGAGTATCACTTTGACACAATCACTCGTATTTCTATGAATAAATCAGTTTCAAATCATTTAAACGATCCAGACAAATTACCAGTATGATATGAATGATAGATAGATTGCAGCTATGTGGTCTAGTGGTATGACACTCGCTTTCGGATCGGAAGGTCGTGGGTTCGAGCCTCACTCGGCGCATAGTTGAGTCCTTGGAGAAGGCTCTTTACTCACATTCTCTCACTGTACTCAGGTGTAAAATGAGTACCTAGCCATTAACAGCGTTGTCTCTGTCCTGAAAGATACACCAGGGAATTCTTATCATTTTTCAGCTCTATTGTATTATTTAATATTTAATATTAGTTTGACAAAAAGTATGTACACTTTTTTCTGTCACATTGGTAATGATGGATTAAAAAAATTATCACTATTAATTTGTTTTACATTGAGATTTAACTATAATTTACCACAATCAATATCACAGAAATGTGTGTTCATTCCATTGGATCAGGGTCACTAGAATCAGAGTCACTAAAGTTAAATATAGCCGTGTTTGTGTCATTGGTGAAAGTAGTGATGCAGAATATGGATGAAAAGGTCTTGTTAGCATTTTTCTTTATCTCTGTTTTTTCTCTCTTTCAGATAACTTTTTTTTTTTTTGTTTATCAGGAAGCTTTGTTTGCTATTTTATTTATTGACAAAGCTTTGTTGGTTAACCGCTATCCCTGGTTATCTTAATACTGTAATTTATTTTACTCATCAATGTAGGGCTTATGTTATATTACGACTTGGAATATTTTATCAGTCTTCACAATATTAGATGATAGTGAATAAGCTATGCAGTGCCTATTTTACACGTTATATTTTTAAATAATATATATTATTATTACTACCTGATTAAAATCTTTTTTTCGACCTTAGTCAGCAGAGTATTGCTGTTACAGTGGAGTCTCGATAAAATCAACACCGTCGGACCAGGAAGTTTAGTTGACTTTATCTCTTTCATCGCTTAGTCTATATTCGCAATTCTGTCACAAAATGGCTGACACCTGATTGAGGCAGCATGAGAATGACAAGCTAAGACTAAGACAAAGCGACATTCGAATTAGGTGCAAAATATCATTTAAAACACCCCCCCCCCCCCCCCCAGGGGGCCAATTGAATGTTCTGATGAAAGAAATGGTAACATTGGTTTAATTTATAGTACTTTTGTAGAAAGAAGGATTGGATTACATTATTGTTTTTGCATTTCAAGACCGGCCGCACTGTGCAGCCATTGGCTAGTAGAACAGATTCTGATAGGGCCACACAATGCGGCCAATGGCACTGAAAGAGTTAAACAAGGTCGAGTTTATCCATTATCAATTGAAAACGTTTAGATAAAAGTGTTGACGTTAAACAAAATTTGACTTTTAACAGTGTTGACTTTTTACGAATTCCACTGTATTTAGTAAGGATGTAATCTAACCAAACTGCCAATAACGTCTTCATATTTTGTTTTGCTTATCGTGTGCATGGCCAAAATTAAATGTTGCTTGCATTTTAAAATTTCCCAAAACTATTATTATAATTATAAGCTCAAGTTTCAAATTTTGAGTTGAATGAGGATAAAGAGCATTATTATAAAATACGGTAGGGAAATAGGAAAAAAATGTGGTGGAGTGGAGGTATTGATCAGAAAAGCCGCTAGGTATAAGATGTGGGTCATAAAAGTATTGAACAAAAATGAATGATACAGCTTCAGAAAAGAACAAAACAATTTAGACAAAATGTTTCAGGCTCAAAATTCGTTTTCAGCCAACAACAAAGAAAAAAAGCAAAATAAAAACAAAACAATTAAAATGGTAACCTCTTTTTCCTACTTTTTGTTGGGGCACCTCTAGAATTGAATTAATGTAGATGGTTCAGGCAAAGTATTCAGTTTTGCCAATTCATCTTTCAAGGGTTTAGTCTGTGTGGTAGCACTGTGGATCATAGATTGTTGGCAAGTCTTTCCAGAATCTGTCCAACTCAGCTTTGAAGGCGTTTACACTTTCAGCATTCACAACTCTCTCTGGCAAGTTATTCCTCTGCTGACCCAAAAGTTGCAGACTAAGGTCGCCTAATTGCCTTTTTGTGCTTGTAAAGCTCTTGAAAGTAAACTTTTAAGCTAAATTAAATAAACCTGAGACCATATCTCCAATGTCCACTTTCAAGTTTTTGTTGTGATTACATGCTCTCTGTCGCCCAAAGGTAAAGCGATGTTGTCTGCTATTTTTTATAAGACTGAGATACACGAAAGAACAATTCTTCTATTTTTCATTCATAGTTTCATAACTCGTGCCGTCCCTTTATATGGGGCTTTGTGGGTTTTTTTTGGACATACAATGGATGCAAGTACATTTTATGTAATCCAAAAGCAAACTTTGAATATCAGGGTTTTCTCATATACCTCGCTCTGGCCACGGATGTTGGTTCTTAAACTGTTCTAAAACAATTAAATGATTCTCAAGGATAATATTTAAATGAAAACAGGGCGGGGAAAGGGCACATGTCACAAAATCATATTTTATGAGTTATGTCCCTTAGCATATCGTTCATTTGTCAAAGATTTGATATGAAAATATGAATTTCCTGAAAAAAAGGGGGCAATAATAACGCGATAAAGAGAGGAGAGGACAAAAAACAAAACAAAACAAAACAAAACAAAACAACAAACAACCCCAAAACCAATACAGATCAAAAGATTTCCAAAATTTAGAATTAATTGTGTTCTCAAAACAGAGTTAGTGTGACATGGTGTCTTTTTTCCTCACTCTGTGGTCTTCAAATACTATGTTATTTCTGTTGTTTTTATCAAATACTATAATATTATTATATTATTATATTATTATATATTATTATTATTATTATTATTATTATTATTATTATTATTATTATTATTATTATTATATTATTATTATTATTATTATTATTATATTATTATTATTATTATTATTATCATTATTATTATCTTATCATTATTATTATTATTATTATTATTATTATTATTATTATTATTATTATTATTATTATCATTATTATTATTATCATTATTATTATTATTATTATTATTATCATTATTCATTATCATTATTATTATTATTATTATATTATTATTATCATTATTATTATCATTATTATTATTATTATTTATTATTATCATTATCATTATTATCATTATCATTATTATTATATTATATATTATTATTATTATTTATTATTATTATTATTATTATTATTATTATTATCATTATTATTATCATTATTATTATTATTATCATTATCATTATCATTATCATTATTATTATTATTATTATTATTATTATTATTATTATTATTATTATTATTATTATCATTATTATCATTATCATTATTATTATTATTATTATTATTATTATTATTATTATTATTATTATTATTATTATCATTATTATTATTATCATTATTATTATTATTATTATTATTATCATTATCATTATTATTATTATTATTATTATCATTATCATTATTATTATTATTATTATTATTATTATTATTATTATTATTATTATTATTATTATTATTATTATATATCAATCCAGGTCGATGTAAAACATGTTTCGATAATTGCTGATGATCAATTTGTGTAATGAAATCAAATTCACTGTAGAATTATCAAAGAATAATGAAATATCATATCTGTGAAAAATCAAACTTGTTGCTGGTAACTGTGTATTTTTTTCTCTTCAAAACCCATTACATTCTGGATAGCTTTACCATGAAGGCATAAATGACAATGTGAAATCAAATGTAATCTTCAATTTAAAACGTTTCGGGTTTCCCCTTTATAAAAAAAACAGGATGAATGAAACACTACAGAAGAATGAGATAATGTGGAAGTGGCGTTGTTAAGATGATTAACAACGCCACTACCACATTATCTCATTCGTCTGTGGTGTTTCATTCATCCTGTTTTTTTTTATAAAGGGGAAACCCGAAACGCCCATTTTATCTGTTTCATATATTAAATTGAAGCTTACATTCAATTTCGCATTGTTATTTATTTCTTTGAGCTTCGAGCACCAACATTTTACATTACTTTACCATGAAGGGAAACTTAGCCATTTTTACCATGGACCAATAATAGGGAACAAAGGGTGATGTCAAAATACTAGTTCCAATCTGATTGGAAGTGTAAAGCCAGTAAAGCACCAACATTTTACATTACTTTACCATGAAGGGAAACTTAGCCATTTTTACCATGGACCAATAATAGGGAACAAAGGGTGATGTCAAAATACTGGTTCCAATCTGATTGGAAGTGTAAAGCCAGTAAAGCACCAACATTTTACATTACTTTACTATGAAGGGAAACTTAGCCATTTTTACCATGGACCAATAATAGGGAACAAAGGGTGATGTCAAAATACTGGTTCCAATCTGATTGGAAGTGTAAAGCCAGTAAAGCACCAACATTTTACATTACTTTACCATGAAGGGAAACTTAGCCATTTTTACCATGGACCAATAATAGGGAACAAAGGGTGATGTCAAAATACTGGTTCCAATCTGATTGGAAGTGTAAAGCCAGTATAGCCCCAACATTTTACATTACTTTACCATGAAGGGAAACTTAGCCATTTTTACCATGGACCAATAATAGGGAACAAAGGGTGATGTCAAAATACTGGTTCCAATCTGATTGGAAGTGTAAAGCCAGTATAGCCCCAACATTTTACATTACTTTACCATGAAGGGAAACTTAGCCATGTTTACCATGGACCAATCATAGGGAACAAAGGGTGATGTCAAAATACTGGTTCCAATCTGATTGGAAGTGTAAAGCCAGTATAGCCCCAACATTTTACATTACTTTACCATGAAGGGAAACTTAGCCATTTTTACCATGGACCAATAATAGGGAACAAAGGGTGATGTCAAAATACTAGTTCCAATCTGATTGGAAGTGTAAAGCCAGTCTTCCGGAGGTCTGGATACATACATGGTGCAACTGATCTTTCTGGTTTCATCAGAGTGATGGCATTTTATTTTCTAATCCTAAAAAAATGCTGGTCATCAATAAAGATCATCCATCCTCGCTCTTTTACCCCCCCCCCCCCCCCCTGTAATCATAAGATTCTGCATAGATCCTGCTACTACTAAAATAGTTACGTATGCCATCTTATGATTCAATGTGTAACCTACTCGTTGTTTATACATTGTCTGGCTGTGTGGGGATCCTGACCTCCCATAGTGGGCAAGGAGGTACATTCTGTGTCTTCTATCTCCCCAACCCGTTTTCCAATTGTTTCCTGTCATTGTCTTGGAATGAGATTACTTAGTTTTGTCCTGACCTTGACGGGAGTCCTTGGCTGGGACTGAGTCCTTGAAGCAGTCGGATGTGTAGTTATTGTTTTGGGAGATGATATTTTTTTCCTTGTAAATCATCTCTCTGTTATGTATTATTATATGTTATTTTCAATGTATAATGTAAGCATTTGAGTGTATTCCTCTTTGTTGGGTGAAGCCGGAGATTTTTTTTCTTCCACCCGCAGCAATTGGGTAATGGGGTCTGTTGGAAAGTACTTTGTGATAAATTAATGTCATAGTCCTATCAAAGTGGTGGCAAGCAATCGCTATTTTATGTTTAACGGTATAGAAACTGGGTTAATGGGGTCTGTTGGATCTGGTGGAAAGTACTTTGTGATAGACTATTGTCTGAGTCAAATCAAAGAGGTGGCAAGCAATAGTTATTAAATATTTAACGGTATGGAAACTGGGGTAAACTCCAAGTTTCATGGCCGTTATGTCTCTGACTGACTATTTTCGTGGGGCCTCGCGTCCTTGCCAAAGTGGAGATATTTATATAAATGTCATTTGACTCAAGTGTAAAGAAGTTATATGATAACAAGAGATGAAGTGAGTAGAAAAGTTCCAGAAGACATAAATAGAGAATGTAAAGTATTCTCTGTGGTTTTCCCTTACTTTTCTACCCACTTCCTGGGTGGGGTCCCTGACCTTCAATAGTGGGCATGGAGGCACTTACTGTCCTAACTTGCCAACTCTTCTGTCTTTGTCTTGGAATGAGATTACTTAGTTTTGTCCTGGCCGGATACCCTAGCTGAGAGGGAAACGGTCAAATGTATATTTAGAGTTTTGGGACTCCCATAGTGGGCAGGGAGGTACATACTGTGTCTTCTATCCCCCTATGTCTGTTTTTCCAACATACTTTCTGTCTTTGTCTTGGAATGAGATTACTTGGTTTTGTCCTGGCCCTGACTTGGAGAGAAACAACCAAATGTATAGTCAGTTTTGGGAGATGATATTTTTTCTTTTGTAAATCATCTCTCTGTTATGCACTCTATTATGTTTTGTTTATGTATTATAAATGATTTGTAAACATTTGAGTGTATTCCTCTTAGTGGAGACCCGTGCTTGTGTCTGGATGAGACTTTTAGGTGATCTCAAACTAAGTACACTGATAGTGTGCTCTTGGAATCTACATATGTTCCCTATTTGAACCAATTCCCCTTTGTCTGCCTTATTCTTGGATGCTTTAATTGTAATTCTAAAACTTTTCACTATCCCATTTTCTTCCTTTTTACTGGCGCTGATATGACCTTAATGTGTTGCAAGCGCGTAAAACCCTTAAAGACAAATAACAACATACAATGTTTTTTAAAATCCAAGGATCCTCACCAGGACCAGGACAACAAAGAGCAATCTCAATTCAAAAAAAATAAAGAGCAAGATGGAAAGGGAAAACAAATATGGGGGAAGGGGGGGGGGGGGAGATAGAAAACACAACAAGTGACCTATTTTGTTTTGTTTGTTTTAAGGGTTTTAGTTTTACGGCACTTGAGACACATTTAAGGTTGTTCCAGCGCCAATAAAAGGGAATGATATGGGATAGTGAAAAAATTTAGAATTACAAGTAAAGGTACCCAAGAAAAAGAAAGATAAAAGGGACTGGTTCAAATAAGGAACATGTGTAGATTCCAGGAACACACTACCGGTGTAGTTTGAGATAGTTTGTTTGTTTTCGCTTGTAGAGGTTTTACGGCGCTTGCAACACATTAAGGTTATATCAGCACCAGTAAAAAGGAAGAAAATGGGATAGTAAAAAGGTTCAAGAATTACAATTGAAGCACCCAAGAGAAGGTAAGACAAAGGGGAACTGGCTCAAATAGGAAACGTGTAGATTCCAAGAGCACACTATCAAAGTACTTAGATTGAGATCACCTGAACGTCTCATCCAGACAACCACAGGTCCCCTCTAAGAGGAACCCAGTCAAATGTTTACAACCTTATATAATATTTTAACAAAACATACTACAGTGCATAACAGAGAGATGATTTACAAGGAAAAAAATATAATCTCCCAAAACTATACATTTGACTGTTTCCCTCCCAGTCCGGGCATCCGAGCAGGGTCAGGACAAAACCAAGTAATTTCATTCCAAGCCAAAGACAGACAGCATGTTGGAAAACAGATATAGGGGGATAGAGGACACAGTAAGTTAAGTAAGTATCTCCCTGCCCATAGTTTGAGATCAGCTAAAAGTCTTATCCAGACACCAACACAGGATCCCACCAAGATTAATACACTCAAATATTTACAGAATATATCCAAAAAGAAAACATAACTAAAAATAACATAACAGAGAGATGATTAATTTATAAGGGAAAAATCATCTCCCAAAACTAATACTCAACATTAAAATTTGACTGCTACCCTCTCGGCTAAAGACTCCGGCAAGTGTCAGGATAAAACCAAGCAGTCCCATTCCAAGACAAAGACAGAAAGCAACTCGGAAAACAGATAATATAAGGGGGTAGAAGACACAGCAAGTGACCTCCTGCCTGCCACG
>NC_088366.1:60754200-60764200 GCF_034508935.2 Berghia stephanieae | reverse complement strand
AATAGTGTTTTGTAGAGTGTGTTTTCTGAAGAAATTAGATCTATGTATCGCAAGAACTTTACTGCTATTTATTGTGTCTGAGTGATAAAAAATATATTTTTGTGTTAGTTGGGTGTGAAGTTTTGGGGAAAATATTGAAAATGGCTGGTAAGGAGAGAGTTAGAACCCGCGGTTTTTGTCTTCTTCTATCACAAACTGGTCTCTATATGTCCGTGTATATCCGTAGTCGTCGTACTACTTGCGCTGCTTTTCGGTCGGTGAACCTCTACGGAACACGTAATTCTGTTTTCTGGGGGAATGTCCACCATTGGGCAACCCCCATCGCAACCTTCCAGACCGTTGACGAACGATGGAATACGAGAGGCACTATGATGATGGGGTGGATGATGTGAAGCCTTGTTCGATGACGTCACGGCTTGTGATGACGTATCAATAGGAGGCAAAGCTCGAATGTGGATGGTGTCCACAGGGCTTATCGTATTCAGGCTTTTCGGTGACGTAGCAGATGCAGCATAGTCTTTCCAGGACAACGTTTGGCTACGAGAATTTGTGTTTGTTGATCCCCAAATGTGCCCACTGATTTTATTTTCATCATTGGGCGATTTGTTGACAACCCTAGGCGAATGAGGCGGAGTGACCACGGAAAGTTTACGCACACGATTATTCACTTCATTTTTATCCATTAGTCTATCGGGACTGGAAAAATCAAAATTAGCGGAAACAGACTTTTTCAAATTATGTTCCTTTGATTCTTTGTCTAAAAACATTTGTTTTTCTATGTAGTCTTCCATAGAGTCACCGAGTACTAGATGTTTCTTTCCTGCGTTTGTCTCAGCATTGTTGTTTCCTTCTTCGAGTGCCCCGGATGTTCCCGGTTGATCTACGTTACTGCCCACGCTGCATCTGCTTCCTCTTCCGCTGTTCAGGGAATGGCAGTTACTCCCGTTACGGCTTTCCCTGCCAGCTTCTTTTTTCCCGCTAGAGCTCCGAGAATCGCTTCTCTGAACGTCGGGTAGTCCTGTAAAATAATATAAAGAACTGAATGGGTCAACTATATATAAAAAAGCAATTTGATAAAATTAGACTAATGAGACCATACCCTTTGCTGGCGAAATTTGGACAGCTATTTGGTCTTGCGGTATGAAACTGGCTTTCAGATTGGAAGATCCTAGGTTCGAGTCCTTGGAAATAGCTCTTTACTCACATTCTCTCACCTTACTAAGTATAAAACGAGTACCTGGCCGTTAACAGCGTTGTCTCTGTCGGAAAAAAAATGTTTTATCGTCTGATCTAACAGAGGTCATGTCTCGTTCTAAATGTTACGTGTTGCTGTTGTTCAGGGATCCTTTGTAAAGCGTTTTGAGCGCGTTTAGTGGATATTGCGCTATATAAAAGCTCAATTTTTTTGTATGTCTAAAGAAACGCCCTGTTGCCAGCGACATTGAGCGCTTTCATTACTTTTGTTTCTGAAAATCAATTCAAATCTGTTTAAATTATAACAAAAGAAATATTCTGATTGACAATGCAGGCATGAGTTAAGATAAAGAAGTGCGGTCGACCGCTTATGGGAGACTCTTGATGCTTCCCTTATATACCGTCTATCTCAGTTCAAACCTTTTCACCATCCGACTGTGTATGTCATTCTCTGTAACATATTATCATACAGATAGATCTGAATATCAAATGGAGTGAATTGTGCGGTTACTATGTGGTCTAGTGGTATGACACTCGCTTTCGGATCGGAAGGTCCTGGGTTCGAGCCACGCTCTCGGCGCATAGTTGAGTCCTTGGAAAAGGCTCTTTACTCACATTCTCTCATCGTACTCAGGTGTAAAATGAGTACCTGGCCGTTAACAGCAGTGTCGTCCGAAAAATTGTAATATCGAATAACAGGCGGCATGTTCCGTCCTACATGTTAAATGTTTCTGTTGACCAGGGACCCCTTGTAAAGCGATTTGAGCACATTTAGTGGATATTGCGCTATATAAAGCTCAATTTTATAAGCTAAGTTCATACCTGAATCTTGACTGTCCTCACTTGGAATTGTACTTTCTCCTTTAGAACGCTCACTTCGTCCATCCTCTCTGTCACTGCCCTGTATTCTTCTGTCTTCGTTGACATTTATTCTTGCCGGTTCTAGTTTTTCTCTCTCCGACGAAATGTTTTGTTGTTCAATGACTCCGTCACAAACTTCAACATTCTCCTTGTTGTTTTGAGCTATGAGAACCTCTACTTTCGTTTCGTTTTCTGCGTTCCCTAACGGAGCGCACTCTGCCCAACAGACGTTAGCTTCCAGGGTGCCATCGTCGCCATCTTCTTTCGACTCGTACTTCATTTCTTCGCCTTCATCAAGCCCATTATCGTCTTCATCATCATCGTCATCATTGCACTGTTGTTCAATGATAAGTAATTCATCTTCTTCATCATCGAAGTTGTTGTCCTCATTGTCAGCGTCACCGAAATCGTCGTTGTCGTCGTCGTCGTCGTCGTCATCTTCGTCAAAACTGCTCGTAGCTCCCGTGTCTTGGAACACTTCTGACAACGAAAGCTGGGAAGAAGAGGAGGAGGAGGGATGAAACACACTTATATGTATTGCACAATGAAAAGAGACCAAATTAATGTATAACGTTAGACTGTAAAAACGTGAAATTTATAATAAAACATACATACTCATATTCAGAGAGAGAGAGAGAGAGAGAGATAGATAGATAGATAGATAATATATATATAGATAGATAGATAGATAGATAGATAGAGAGAGAGAGAGAGAGAGAGAGAGAGAGAGATAGATAGATAGATAGATAGATAGAGATAGATAGATAGATAGATAGATAGATAGATAGATAGATAGATAGAGAGAGAGAGAGAGAGATAGAGAGAGAGAGAGAGAGAGAGAGAGAGAGAGAGGGAGCAGAGAGAGAGATATATCTTTGACAAACCTCATCCGAGCTCTCTTGGAACACCGTCTCCTCCTCCTCCTCCTCCTCCTCCTCCTGGTCATCCGAGTCCATCCCGCCGTCCGTCTTGACCAACTCCACGGTCATCGTTCCAGGAGTCGTAGTTCCAGTGGTGATGGAGGTGAGAGCCTTCAGGGACATGGCGGTCGGACTCTTAGAGTGACGGTAGCTGTGAGACCTAGGTGGGGTCAGATGCTGGATGCCAGACTGGGAAGGGCTTAGGCGATGGCTATGAGATCTGGAAGAAGTAAAACATTGAAAAATATAATATGTATATATAGATTGTATGCGCTTGGCTAAGAAGCTCACAACATTGCCATCCGGAAGTATAACTATAACGAACCACCACACACAACTATGTGTAACCATGAACGTTTATAGTCTGGCTAATACAGTTTAGTGAGAATTGGATTCAATAGTCTGATGTCACGTCGACCAGCAACGGTTGCCATCGTAGTTCTAAACAAAGAAAATCTGAACTTTTTATTCTTCATGCTGGCTAGAACTTTTCATATGTCTTGTGATCAGAATGTGTATATAAGTCAAAACATGATCAGATTTATAATGGGGGTTTTCCCCCCTCTGGATACGCTTTTATGCTCGTCGGAGAAATATTTCATAAGGGCGTCCGCCATTGTTCCGATAGTTTAGAGCCAGTTACTAAGTTACCATGCGTCATTACGAGGGAAGTGACGTTACGACAGTTGAAGCGTATTAATCATAAACGCGGATGGCAAAAAGCAACAACAGAGACCTGAATGACGTCAACTTCATAATATCTATAGGTAACCGTCTATACTAACAGCGGCGTTATGTACTGATAAACCAGGTGCTTAAATTCAATATATTTTAGCTACACGTATAAATTAAATGGTATCGAGCGAGGTAGCACGTCTGACCAGTAATCATGAGGTCTGGGGTTCAATCCCCAGTCAAGGCAGGCTGTTGTTTCATGTACGTTTATTTATTTATTTATTTATTTATTTATTTATTTATTCATTTACTTATTTATTTATTTTAGATTTTTACTCTACTGGTATGGCATAGACAAGAAAAAAAATGAACTTTTGTATAGCGCAATATCCACTAAATGTGTTTTCAAAGCGCTTTACAAGGGGTCCCTGGCCAACAGCAACATTTAACATTTAATACGGGACATGACGCTTGTTAGGCGATGTTCTAATTTTTTCGGACAGAGACAATGTTGTTAACGGCCAGGTACTCATTTTACACCTGAGTGCGGTGAGAGAATGTGAGTCAAGAGCCTTTTCCAAGGACTCAACTATACGCCGAGCGCGAGGCTCGAACCCAGGACCTTCCGATCCGAAAGCGATTGTCATACCACAAGACCACAACATAGCCGCACCATTCGTTGTGTCTTACCTGGAAACCGGTCTTCTTCTACGCGATGACCCACTTTTGATGCTGGACTCGAGTTGCTTGACGAGGTTTGAATCCGGGTCCATGACTTTGATGACAGTTCGGAGCAGTTTTGGAGTCTCCGAGGGCGTCTTGATGATCTCCTCAGCCTCTAGCTGTTTGTGCTTCCTCTCCATCTTCGCATTGGCCTTCAGGAGTTTTCTGGAAAAAGGAAGATTAAACTACGATATTTTTCCCGGAGTGAATACTAAGCTAAGCTGCTAAAAGCTGTAGATTGTGAAGAATATGGAACAAAATGAAATAAAAGGGTAGACCTATTCGTCCGTAAGGACGAATATCATCAGCCGTCATTGCCGTACGTAAGGACAAATAATGCTATGTTCTCTATTCGTACTTCATACTAAAGCTGGGCAATATTCGGTATTGTTTTCAGTGTGAAAGACTCGATTCTACGTCAGTGCATGTATGTGTATCGTCTTTCAAAAAAGAACAATGTGCTTAACACGGAGTGTTTCGGGCTCAAACACTTCTTCGGGTAACAACAAAAACACTTATAACTTTTGGACGTTCAGAGACCTAGTCTCCTATATGTTTGCATTTTAAGGGAAGTATTATCTTGTGTATTTTGTTTGCTGAATAAGGGTTTTGCCCGAGCCCGTCCGAGTTCAGTTTTTGAAACTGCTTTATTAATTTCGATAAAATCCCCCTTTTTTTTTTACCGGAAGTATTCATTTTAGCGATTAAAACACTGAAGGAGATAAGTAAATCACGTACTTGGCCCTTTTCTTGAGAAGAGATTGGGCCTCTGGGTATTCCATCATGGCTTCCTCAAAGTCATGTTTGGACAAGGTGAAGACATTCGTGTATCCTTTGGACCGGACGTCGGCTGTTCTCCGATTTCCTCGACCAGACATGGCAAGAAGGCTGGGGGTAAAAGGCACAAAATTGGATTTCTGTTGGTTTGTTTGTTTGTTTGTTTGTTTGTTTGTTTGTTCCAGGAGTTTTACGTGATAGCAATATTCTAATGTCATTTCAGTGCGAATATAAAAAGTAAAGATCATGGAAGATAAAAAGATATAGATAAAAATATGAGCTTTTATATTCATAACCTCCCTTTAACTCTCTCCTTACCGGCCATTTTCCGGATTTTCCCCAAAACTTCACACCCAACCTATACAAAAATCTGTTAGTACCTACTTGCTATACATATTTTTTTTCTGCTAATGAGCTCTTCAACACAGTTTTAATATACTTTAACTATATCAAAATTTTTTTGTTCAAATCTTCTGATGTAGATACCTGATTTCTCCAAACACGCTGCCTTCATACAGAGTGGCCAACACAGTCTCATTGTTGACACCTCCCACAACCTCCACTTGTCCCTGGGTTACAATGTACATCTCCTTGCCCACTTCACCCTGGAACAGATAATGATAATAATGATGATGATAATAATAATGATAATAATAATAATAATAATAATAATAATAATAATAATAATAATAATAATAATAATAATAATAATAAAAATAAAAATAATAATAATAATAATAATAATATAATAATAATAATAATAATAATAATAATAATAATAATAATAATAATAATAATAATAATAATAGAACTTTATTGTCAATAAATATGACAATTTGTCATTTAGTTACACTTGTTATAACGTTATATGATAACTATAACATTGAACATATATATATCTAACTCTCTCTCTCTCTAACTCTCTCTCTCTCTCACTCTCTCTCTCACTCTCTCTCTCTCTCTCCTTCCCTCTCTCTCTCCCCCTCTCTCTCCCACCTCTCTCGCTCTCTCCCCCCCTCTCTCGCTCTCTCCCCCCCATCTCCCTCTCTCTCTCCCTCTCTCTCTCCCTCTCTCCCCCTCTCTCTCTCTCTCTCTCTCTCCTCTCTCTCTCTCTCCCTCTCTCTCTCTCCCCCTCTCTCTCTATCTCTCTATCTCTCTATCTATCTCTCTCTCTCTTCTCTCTCCCTCTCTCTCTCCTTCTCTCTCCCCCTCTCTCTATCTCTCTATCTCTCTATCTATCTCTCTCTCTCTCTCTCTCTCTCTCTCTCTCACCTTTTTACATATGTAATCCCCGGGAAGGAAGAGAATGGGCTTCAATTTGAGCACCAGATCGTACAGTAGATTCTTCTCACAGTCCTGGAAGAGTTGCACTTTGCTGAGGGTCTGGAAGTGTACGTTGATGGCCAGGTCTGCCTGGAGCTTACGCGGTAGCGTGGACACCAGGGACTGCTCATCTGTAAAGGTCGTTTTCATAATATTACATTATATATATATATATATATATATATATATATATATATATATATATATATATATATATATATATTTATATATATCTATCTATATATATATATATATATATATATATATATATATATATATATATGAGTGTTGGTGGGTACTTGTCGGGTACGAGACTGCTGGATAATATTGGTTAGAGCTAATAAAATGGGGTCCCTCAACTGAGAGGGTCAAGAATAGCCCAACGCCAAGCCAGCGTGTCGTAAAAGGCGACTAATGGTGTGTGATTCCCCTATCTTTGAGTCACCTGGTCCTCCAGGTTGGGGGTTGGCAAAGGGTTAACACCCCTTTCCGTTAAACTCAAACCGTTACAGAAACACAGACAAACCAAATTCTTTTTTTAGCTTGGGCGACCGAAGAGTTTCTGGAATTATTAAAAAGTTAGCTCGGGATAGAGAAGGATGGAAACTGTTTGTCTGTGGCCTATACCCTGACCCAGGGTGAAAACGGCAATGATGATGATGATGACTTATTTATGGCCGAAACACATGTTTCTGTGGTCTCCACGTCGTCAGTCTGGCCGACGACGTGGAGACCACAGAAACATGTGTTTCGGCCATAAATAAGTGAGTGACTCCATTTATATTTTATAATCACAATATCATTGTTATCTCCATGTATATTTGATGAAGTATAACTGAATGAAAAATGAGGAAAATTCAAACATTTAAAGACAAAGGGCAAACTCATAAGCATCGAAATTACCTCCTCCTATCCCCCTCCCACCCCCCCCCCCTAACCCGAAAGTACTCCCCAATTATTGACACAGAAACAAATACAAAGAAAAGGAAAAAAACCCAAGACACAACAACAATAAAACAAATAATGAAAGAAAGAAACAAAAAAAATAATAAAATAAATAAAGAAAAAAAAGGGAAGAAAAAAACAAGAATAATAATAACCAGTAAACAACGAAATGAAATTTAGCATGTTTAAATTTTGCACGAACTTTTGACTTAATGATCCATATCACACAGAGACAAATCGCTACAATTTCACTTAAGAAAATGAAAATAAAATTTAAAAAAAACCAAACCATCCGCAATACGCTTCAACAGTCATGGCATCACTTCCCTCGTAATGACGCATGGTAATTTAGTAACTTGCTCCAAACCATCGGAACAATGACGGACGCCGTTATGAAATATTTCTCCGACGAGCATAAAGGTACCCAGAGGAAACAAAAACAACCCATTATAAATATGGTCATGTTTTGACTTTCACAAATTCTGATCACAAGACATATGGCGGACGCCCTTATGAAATATTTCTCCAACGAGCATAAAAGTGTATCCAGGGAGGAAAAAAACATAACTTTGATCATGTTTTGACTTTTATACATTCTGATCACAAGACATATGAAAAGTTCTAGCTATCATGAAGAATAAAAAGTACCGATTTTCTTTGTTTAGAACCATGATGTCCGCCGTTGCTGGGCGACGTGACATCAGACGATTGAATCCAATTTTGACATCTATTTATAGACAAAGATAGTATTTATTTTCATATTAGCGTTACCAATAGTTTTCTGCTGGTCCCAGTTGTACAGAAACCACTCCCTAACTCTGTCCTGCATCTCCTTGGGCATGTTGATGGACTGCATGTAACATAGACAGGCGTCCATCTTCTTACGGTAGCTGTCTTTGACCAAGCCAGCTGCCTCCACGATATCCCGTATCTGTCAAGGAAGAAAACATTGAGCTTTATATAGCGCAATATCCACTTAATGTGCTCAAAGCGCTTTACAAGGGGTCCCTGGTCAACAGCAACATTTAACATGTAGGACGGGACATGACGTCTGTTAGGCGATATTATAATTTTTTGGACAAAGACAACGCTATTGACGGCCGAGTACTCATTTTACACCTGAGTACGGTGAGAGAATGTGAGCAAAGAGCCTTTTCCAAGGACTCAACTATGAACCGAACGCGAGGCTCGAACCCAGGACCTTCCGATCCGAAAGCGAGTGTCATACCACTAGACCACATAGCCGCAGTTAGTTAGAGAGAGTTAACGCTTTACATGGGGGTCCCTGGCCAACAGCAACACTTACCATGTAGGACGAGATATGACGCCTGTTAGGCGATATTACAAGTTATTTCGGACAGAGACAACGCTGTTATCGGCCAGGTACTCATTTTACACCGGAGGACTCAACTATGCGCCGAGCGAGACTCGAACCCAGGACCTTCCGTGTCATACCACTAGACCACATAGCCACACCAGGATAATGTCATGAATCCGTTATTCGGTTTACCTGCCCGATGTGCAAAGCAAACTCAATCGTCCCCGTTCGCCAAAAGAGTGTCATGAATACGCGTATTCCAGCATACCTGCCCGATGTGCAAAGCAAACTCAATCGTCCCCGTTCGCCAAAAGAGTGTCATGAATACGCGTATTCCAGCATACCTGCCCGATGTGCAAAGCAAACTCAATCGTCCCCGTTCGCCAAAAGAGTGTCATGAATACGCGTATTCCAGCATACCTGCCCGATGTGCAAAGCAAACTCAATCGTCCCCGTTCGCCAAAAGAGTGTCATGAATACGCGTATTCCAGCATACCTGCCCGATGTGCAAAGCAAACTCAATCGTCCCCGTTCGCCAAAAGAGTGTCATGAATACGCGTATTCCAGCATACCTGCCCGATGTGCAAAGCAAACTCAATCGTCCCCGTTCGCCAAAAGAGTGTCATGAATACGCGTATTCCAGCATACCTGCCCGATGTGCAAAGCAAACTCAATCGTCCCCGTTCGCCAAAAGAGTGTCATGAATACGCGTATTCCAGCATACCTGCCCGATGTGCAAAGCAAACTCAATCGTCCCCGTTCGCCAAAAGAGTGTCATGAATACGCGTATTCCAGCATACCTGCCCGATGTGCAAAGCAAACTCAATCGTCCCCGTTCGCCAAAAGAGTGTCATGAATACGCGTATTCCAGCATACCTGCCCGATGTGCAAAGCAAACTCAATCGTCCCCGTTCGCCAAAAGAGTGTCATGAATACGCGTATTCCAGCATACCTACCCGATGTGCAAAGCAAACTCAATCGTCCCCGTTCGCCAAAAGAGTGTCATGAATACGCGTATTCCAGCATACCTGCCCGATGTGCAAAGCAAACTCAATCGTCCCCGTTCGCCAAAAGAGTGTCATGAATACGCGTATTCCAGCATACCTGCCCGATGTGCAAAGCAAACTCAATCGTCCCCGTTCGCCAAAAGAGTGTCATGAATACGCGTATTCCAGCATACCTGCCCGATGTGCAAAGCAAACTCAATCGTCCCCGTTCGCCAAAAGAGTGTCATGAATACGCGTATTCCAGCATACCTGCCCGA
>NC_088366.1:60744200-60749200 GCF_034508935.2 Berghia stephanieae | reverse complement strand
GTGGTGGTGGTGATGATGATGATGATGATGATGATGATGTGGATGATGTGGATGATGATGATGGTGGTGATGATGGTGATGATGATGATGATGATGATGATGATGATGATGATGATGTGATGATGAAGATGATGATGATGATGATGTGATGATGATGATGATGATGATGAGAGATGATGATGATGTGATGATGATGAGTGATGATGATGATGAATGATGATGATGATGATGAATGATGATGATGTGATGATGATGATGATGTGATGAAATGATGATGATGATGATGATGATGATGATGATGATGATGATGATGATGAGAATGATGAGGATGATGATGTGGATGAGAGATGATGATGATGTGATGATGATGATGATGATGTGATGATGATGATGATGATGATGATGATGATGATGATGATATGATGATGATGACGATGATGAGGATGATGATGGTGATGATGACGATGATGAGGATGATGATGATGATGATGATGTTGATGGTGGTGATGATGATGATGATGTTGATGGTGATGATGATGATGATGATGATGATGATGATGATGATGATGATGGTGATGGTGATGTGATGATGATGATGATGATGATGATGATGAATGATGATGATGATGGTGATGTTGATGATGATGATGATGATGATGATGATGATGATGATGATGATGATGATGATGATGATGATGATGATGATGATGATGCAAATCACACCTGATAGCAGGGGCAGAGGACCTCGAGGACTGATCACACCTTTCATAAAACTCCCAGAACGTTTGGATCTGTAGGAATGGAAGCAAACAAGATTAGCGAAATCACTTCTTTTACTACATGTGACCCATCGTCTCAAAACGGTATTATATCGGTATGAACAAGATAGTTAAAAGCTGAAGTAAATGTTAAACTGGTCATAAATATGAATTGTTGGCATTAGCACCTTAAAATATGGTTGTCGTTCTGCTCAATAAAGCATACAAACTCAACACAATTCTGATATTTCTGGCTATAAATTCAATTTTCAACATCTTAACCAACTCGACTTAATACCGTTTTGAGGCGAAGGGTTACATATGTGTCAGTGAATAACATAATCAGTCAAAAGGTGAACATGTTGGATTTGCATTTTTTGCATTTTTTGAAAGAACATGCTCCCCAGAACATTAAAATCTTTATTTGAAGTAAATCGGGTGATTTTTCATGGAGTTATGGTCAGATGTATGGGAAAGGTATCCAACAACTTTTCTCAAATTTCATACGTTTTATAGTTGACTAGCAGTAAAAAATATTAAGAAGTGAAATTAAGCTTTGATGTTTCCGGAAGATGTACAAAAAGGGTTGATTTAATCATTTATGTCAAGAACTCATTTTTGATAAAAATTGACCTTCTAACTAAACTTGACAATATCTCAGTTCAAACCTTTACACCATCCGACTGATTATGTCATTCACTGTAACATATTATAACTTCACTAACTCCCCAACTGAAGAACGTTTTAAATATAAATTTGCCATGCTGTGTTTTCAATGTTTTATTCAAGAAGCCCCAACTTAGCTCAGAAAATGTTCAAGTACTTACAAACCGTCCAGGCCACTCCATTCACAAACTGACGCTTCTAAACAATGTTTGTTACCTAACAGGCGTCATGTCCCGTAGTAAATAAATGTTAAATGTTGCTGTTGGCCAGGGACCCCTTGTAAAGCGCTTTGAGCACACTTAGTGGATATTGCGCTATATAAAAGCTCAATTTCTTTTCTTTCTTTTTTTCTTTACCAATAAACAACGATTGAAAATGTATGGATAAAAATTAAATTATTTTATAATTCAGGCTCTAACGTTTGAAATTCTTCACCCAAAACTGCAATAGATTCAGATGCAACAAACATCAGCATTTTAAAATCTAGATTGTAACATCATTCATTTTAAGAGAAATATCTTGCATAGAGCATTTTGTTATATTGTATTATCTCGGTTTTATTTGTATCTATGTGTAAATTGATAGTATGTGAGTTATTAGATTATTAAATAGAGGTGCCTAAACAAGTTAATAAAATGGAGATAAAGATAAAGGGAGTAAATCTGACTCATGAATGAACAACACACAAAAAACGACGTTTCGGCCCTTGGCCTTTATCAAGTAAACACAGAATACATATATATTTATATTAGAAAATTATTATATAAATATATATGTATACTGTGTTTACTTGATAAAGGCCTAGGGCCAAAACGTCGTTTGTTTTGTGTAGTTCATTCATGAGTCAGATTTACTCCCTTTATCTTTATTTCCGAGTTATTAGATTATTGTTACAAATGTAAGATTTAATGTCGTAGTATTATTGTCAATGTAAAGCGCAAAGAGCACGAAATCGTCATGGTAATGCGCTGTAGGAATGTTATTATTATTTTATTATAGTGGACATTTCAATGATATGGGGTTTAATAATAATTGATAATTGATCTTTATATAGCGCAATATCCACCAAATGTGCTCAAGCGGTCCCTGGTCAACAGCAAAATTTAACATGTAGGACGGGACATGACGCCTGTTAGGCGATTTTACAATTTTTCGGACAAAGACAACGCTGTTAACGGCCAGGTACTCATTTTACACCTGAGTACGGTGAGAGAATGTGAGTAAGGAGCCTTTTCTAATGACTCAACTATGCGCCGAGCGCAAGGCTCGAACCCAGGCTCTTCCGATCCGAAAGCGAGTGTCATACCACTAGACCACATAGCCGGGGTCGATTATTAATTCAGAAAAGTGAGTGGAGCAGGCACTTATGTTGATGATAACAGAGCGAGTAGAAAAGTGTCAGAAGACAATAGAGAATAACAATTTCGCGATAGGTCGACTTCATAGCGTCTCTCTCACGGCCAGGCGGAGTTGTCGTATCGGTAAGGCCGCTTTTTTCCGAATCTTTATTCTCTATTGTCTTCTGGCACTTTTCTACACACTTCATTATCTGTTATTATCAAATTATGTGGGATTTTAGGTTACATCTTTTTTTAAATATATCATTTTAATATCATCAAAAGGTCTAGCGAACAATTTAAATTGAAGAGCACAGGGCCTATGTCAAAGCCTTGGGGTGTACCAAACTTCAAAGAAAAGAAACTGATTTCATTCCGTCTAATAACTAACACGAAAATTATCGTTGATAATTTAACTATTGTATAGATAGGATATTGTAATGAAAATTATCCAAGAATCCACAATGTAAAAAAAGTAAAATTATCTTTTGATCTTATCTAGGATAGTGAAGAGTACAAGGGAAAAACCACAGATGTCTAGTTTAAAAAATTTTCGTTACTGCCCCCTTGAGTGATGTTAGGCGTCTAAATTTCCCCTCTACCGAAATAACATCGAACAAAAAATGTACAACCATTAAAGAGTTATGGTTGTAGTTTCTATTTATAAAGGGAAAGTTTATAGTTAATGCCCTGATATCACTCAAAGAGGGAAGTCACAAAAATTTCAAAAATGGACGTCTGTGGTTTTTCCTTTGTACTCTTCTAAATACCGCACAATGTCATTGACTGTAGGCAAATTGAAACATTTGCACAAAGATCACTTCTTTTCTAAACAACCGATTAAATTATCAAATAAAATCTTCTCAATAATATTTCTTTTTAGATAGTAATAACATTTCTGAAAAGGGCCGTTGAATTTTTTTTCTTTTTTTTTCTAAACCTAGTGTAGATTTGCCCCCCCCCCCTTTTTTTTTTTTTTTTTCAAAAAATAAGATTACAAATTAGGAGGCCGCCTGTCACTAATTTCAAGCCGCGACATATTGATGTGTTATATTCCTTTTATTCGACATCTTGTGATGTACTCTTTTTACACCCTGAGTACGGTGAGAGAATGCGAGTAAAGAGCCTTCTCCAAGGACTCAACTATGCGCCGATCGCGAGGCTCGAACCCAAGACCTTCCTTCCGATTCAAAAGCGCGTGTCATACCACTAGACCACATAGCCACACAACTACTAGTGAGTTCAATAAAATCGGAAATATTCAAAAGGCGTCAAGATTTTTCAGTCAAGTCTGGTAAAGATAGTGTGCGCTTGGCTAAGAAGCTCATAACATTGCCATCCGGAAGTATAACGGACCAACACACAAAACTGTGTGTAACCATGAATTTTTATAGTGTGGTTGATAAAGTTTAGTGAGAATCACTCACAAACGCGGATGGCAAAATACAATATTTAAAACTTGAGTGACGTCATCTTTGTTCTATCTATAGAAAGAACGAAAATGACGTCACTTAGACCTTTGTTATTGTTTTTTTTTCGCCATCGGCGTTTATGAGTAATTCTCACTAAACTGAATAACCCAGACTATAAACGATCATGGTTACACAGAGTTTTGTGTGTTGGTCCGTTATACTTCCGGATGGCTGGCAATGTTATGAGCTTCTTAGCCAAGCGCATACTATCGTAGCCATCGTTATGTTATAGCCTGACACTGAAATCCAAAAGGACTGGCAGTTTGACGTCATTATTTGGTTTTTGCACCACCTAGTGAGTTGTCGTTAGTCGTCAGCTCATGGAAACAAGTTATTGACTGACCAAAAAATGACGTCAAAATGCCAGTCTTTTGCAACAAGAGAAAACAAATCGTGAGTTTTATTCGCGATAGTTCAGCCAATGAAATAACTTGTTTCCATGAGCTCGACTAACGACAACTCACTAGACGGTGCAAAAACCAAAAAATGACGTTAAACTGCCAGTCCTTTTGGATTTCAGTATCAGGCTATAACATAACGATGGCTACGGCCTGACACTGAAATCCAAAAGGACTGGCAGTTTGGTTTTGTGGCAAAAGACTGGCATTTTGACGTCATTTTTTGGTCAGTATCAGGCCATAACTTTACGAAGGCCACGCTGATACTGACCAAAAAATGACGTCAAAATGCCAGTTTTTTGCCACAAAAGAAAACAAATCGTGAGTTGTATTCAATATTTCAACCAATGAAATAACTTGTTTCCATGA
>NC_088366.1:60734200-60736700 GCF_034508935.2 Berghia stephanieae | reverse complement strand
TGGTCCCGTATTGTCACTAAAAATAATTTTCTTGAAATTAATTAAATTAAACCCATTATCAAAACCACGATGTTATAGGGATAATACCCTTGGACGACGTCGATAATATTATGATAGGATTATACATAAAAGAAACCAGAATCAAGGCGGGCTTTGCGAGCGAGCGACCGACCGTCCCTCTGCTCGTCGGCCGGCCGCGTATTTGGCCACACACATCGCGTTTTCACTCCGATTTGCCTGTTCCGCGATCGTCCCTGGATGAAAACTGAGCGTGTGTATGGAGCCTTTTAAGGAGTTTCAAGATTGGTTGGTGTCTTTCATGTCATGATTGATAACGAGAGATAAAAGTGAGTTAGTGAAGATGATTAGAAGGTGTGAGCTCCACGAAACTGGATTATAAAATTTGGTAAGTAGATAGGCCTAACGTTATGGTAGGATGGATTATAAGTAAAGTAGAGAGAAAATTGAATTCGCGGAAATTTCTAAAACTGGCAACTAACTTTCCTGTCAGGAACTGTTAGAGGCAGTAACATTTGTTAAGATTGTTGATACTGTGTGTACGCGCGCGCGTATGTGTGAGAGAGAAAGATAGATAGATAAATAGATAGTCTTTTCCAAGGACAACTATGCGCCGAGCGAGGCTTGAACCCAGGACCTTCCGATCCGAAAGCGAGTATAATACCATTAGACCACATAGCCGCACATATATGTCTAAGGTGAGTGTGTTTGTGTGTGTGTGTGTGTGTGTTTGTGTGTGTGTGTTTTAATGTCAGAGAGTGGTGGGGTCTGCCTGAAGCCTGGGGTCGTGAAAATACTAACGAAAGAGTGATAGAAACAATACAGACATTGAACGTTTCGGGTACAAACCCTTCGTCACATAACAATACACAAATGAACGTGAAAAAACAAATAAATAAAATAAAATAATATTTTATTTCATGTGTTTTCCACGTTCATTTGTTTATTGTTGTACTGTTGTTTCGGTTTGTACCCGAAACGTTCAATGTCTGTATTGTTCCCACCCAAAGCCTCTCCATTATCACTCTTTCGTTAGTATTTTCACGACCTCAGGCTTCAGGCAGCCCCCACCGCTCTCTGACATTAAAACACAAACACAGACACACACACATTAATATTTCTTTTGTGTTTTAATGTCTTAAAAATTGAGCTTTTATATAGCGCAATATCCACTCAAAGCGCTTTACAAGGGGTCCATGGCCAACAGAAACAGGTAACATAATGTATGACGAGACATATATCTTAGGCGATATGACACATTTTTCGGACAGAGACAACGCTGTTGACGGCCATATACTCGCTTTACACCTGAGTACGGTGAGAGAATGTGAGTAAAGAGCCTTTCCAAGGGCTCAACTATGCACCGAGCGAGGCCCGAACCCAGGACCTTCCGATCCGAAAGCGAGTGTCATACCACAAGACCACATAACCGCACAGTCAGTACTTTTGATTCGATCTTTTGAAATGAATTGAATTATTTATTTACCTTATTTGCAAGCAGTCTTGTGCTATGGGAACCACCTGAGCGAACCAGAAGCAGAGGCAGGCAGAATAAAACCTACATTGACTGTCTGCTAGATGACACAGGAATGGACAACACCCGGGAGCTGCGTACGCTTATGGAGGACATGACAGAATGGCGTAGACTTGTGGCTCATGTTGTGCGCCCCAAGGGGCGGCCTAAGTAAGTAAGTAAGTAAGTAAGTATTTACCTGGACAATTCCATGGCTGGCAAACCGTAGCCTGATTTTGAAGACGCTGATGTCGATGAGGTAAATGAGGTCACAGACGTAATCTGCAATCAGCCAGTATTGGACGTTTTCTGACGTCTGATAGGGAAACACTCCACGCAATGGGATGACGCATGCGTTGTACATGAAGGCCAAGGTCACGATGAAAAGCCAGGTCAGGTAAGTCTTACCTAAAATAACAGGAAAATAAAATGTACAATAACATCTGGAATACATTTTATAGATAGTATGCGCTTGGCTAAGAAGCTCACAGCATTGCCATCCGGAAGTATAACGGACCAACACACAAAACTATGTGTAACCATGAACTTTTATAGTCCGGTTAATACAGTTTAGTGAGAATTACTCATAAACGCGGATGGCAAAAAAAAACCAATAACAAAGACGTGAGTGACGTCATCTTTGTTCTATCTATATTTGATAGAGAGCTATTTTCTTTTCTTGTTTTCTTTTTTTTTGGGGGGGGGGGGGGGGTCTTATAAATGAGTTTTTAAAAGTTTAAAATATCCATCCTCAATGGAAAATGTGTCTTTGGGAATATGTGAATAACTCAGGCGTCAGCCGCAGTGCAGCGCGTCAAGGCGTCATGTCCCGTCCTACATGTTAAATCTTGCTGTTGACCAGGGACCCCTTGTAATGCGCTTTGAGCACGTTTAGTGGATATTGCGCTATATAAAAGCTCAATTTAATTAATCTTAATTTAAAGCAAGCTAGGACGAGGCGATTTGTTT
>NC_088366.1:60726700-60731700 GCF_034508935.2 Berghia stephanieae | reverse complement strand
TCATTTTGGCCAGAATTGCTTTACTATCGATAAATTACGATCACCCTGAACTTGTCAATGATTCTTGAAACCTAAGACTTCTAGAACGACACCAGTTTTAAAACAGTTGAAACCTTACGGGTAATTATAATTCAACGATATTCAAAGAGAAATTATTTTGTAGCCAAAATTGATTTCATAAAAGGTTATTTTGTCCGAGCAAGTCAGATGTTATGTCCCCGTCAGTTGCTGGCTGTCATCATAAGACCCGTCAAGAAATCTATTGAAGACAACCTTGGTCGTTTGCTTGTTTGTTTGCTTGTATTCAGGGGTTTATATAGCGCAATATCCACTAAACGTGCTCAAAGCGTTTTACAAGGGGTCTCTGACAAACAGCAATATTTAACATGTAGGACGGGACATGACATGACGCCTGTTAGGCGATATTACATTTTTTTTGGGACATAGACACCGCTGTTAACAGCCAGGTACTCATTTTACACCTGATTACGGTGAGAGAATATGAGCAGGGAGCCTTTTCCAAGGACTTAACTATGCGCCGAGCGAGCGAGGCTCAAACCCAGGACCTTCCGATCCCAAAGCGAATGTCATACCACAAGACCACAATATAGCCGCACACATAATAATGTTTACAAGACTTTATTTAATGTCACAGCAGCAACAATGAATAAGAATATGATTCGATGGATAAAATGTGTTCATTTTACAATTTGTCATCCACTAAGACCATCAGTTATTATGTCAGGAAAGAGTGGTCGCCCTTTCCCCTATTTCAACGAAAACAGAGAGACACCGAAAATCTTTTCTGCCGTCCAGTATTAGGGTTTATAACAACAAGCAATAATCATTTTATATAATTATTTCGCATTTTTACATTCAAATAATGTAAATATTAATTTATCTGTTTTGCAATGTTTTCAATTTTCAATTTATAGTGACAGTTCTAACTATTTTACAGTGTTGAAATTATTCATATTATAAAGTGCGGCTCTGGTTGTGGAGCTGCTCCTTGTTTATATATACATCCTATTTCCATTATATTTATATCTTATTGTGTTAAATTATAACACGTCTGTACAAAAAAAAATTCCTTTTTTGGATGCAATAAAGTATTATTATTATTATTATTATTATTATTATTATTATTATTATTATTATTATTATTATTATTATTATATTATTATTATTATTATTATTATTATCTAAGAAAAGGCTCAGATGATCGTGACTAGCTAGTTCAACAACAATGGAAAACAATTTTTAGCGGTTTTCATAATAAAATATCTGGCACATTTGTAATTAAATGTCACTTCCGACTGTAATCGTTCAATTGGATTCAATAGTCTGATGTCACGCCGCCCGGCAACGGCGGCCATCTTGGTTCTAAACAAAGAAAATCATTACTTTTTATTCTTCATCCTGGCTAGAACTTTTCATATGCCTTGTGATCAGAATGTGTAAAAGTCAAAATATGATCAAATTTATGGGGTTTTTTTTCGTCTGGATACGCTTTTATGCTCGCCGGAGAAATATTTCTTACGGCGTCCGTCATTGTTCCGATAGTTTAGAGCAAGTGTTACTAAGTTACCATGCGTCATTAGGAAGGAAGTGACGTTACGACTGTTGAAGAGAATTGGACACTATGACTATTATTACCAATCAATAAACGTTATATATACAAAACTTGTGCGGCTATGTGATCTTGTGGGATGGGACTCGCTTTCGGATCGGAAGGAGCTGGGTTCGAGCCTCGCTCGGGGCATTGTTGAGTCCTTGTTAAAGGCTTTTACTCACATTCTCTCACCATAATCAGTTAAAAAAAGGATTGCCTGGCCGTTACCAATGTTGTCTCTGTCCAAAAAACAAAGTAATATTATATCACCTAGCCGTCCTACATGTTATATGTTGCTGTCCTTTAGGGATGCTTTGTAAAGCGCGTTGAGCACGTTTAGTGGATATTGCTCGACATAAATGCTCGTTTTAAGTTTAAATTTAATATTTATATATATTTAAAAATAGATTTTAAACAAATGTCTTCATAGGCGAGTGTGAGTTTTCTTTTTTAAACTTAAAAAAAAAAGAAATTACATTTTCTAATTTTGATCAGTTTGGCTTTACAGCGAATGTCCATCACCATCTGGTTTATTCCAGCACAATAAAAAACGAAAAATATGAACATTTATATAGCGCATTTCTACGGTTTAGCCATGCTTAATGAACTTCACAGTATTTCATTAAGTCCCCTAGCAGGTCATATAGAACCATGTTTTCATTTCATATAGTACCGATCACTGTTAAGCGTCATTTTTATACTGAAACCCTTACAATATCTGTCCCTGTCTGTATAAGGTACTCATTCACACCTGAGTCAGACGAGGTACTTGTATGTGTAAAGTGCCATGCTTACCCAAGGACACAACAACGGGACCAAAACCAAATTTTTTTTCCACCATCACTGTCACCCATCCATCGCCACTCACTCACTCACTGATCACGTTTAACATTGCTTGACGCTTCCGGTTACAAAGGCTATGTGGTCTAGTGGTATGACACTCGCTTTCGGATCAAAAGGTCCTGGGTTCGAGCCTCGCACTCGGCGCATAGTGAGTCCTAGGAAAAGGCTCTTTAATCACATTCTCTCACCGTACTCAGGTGTAAAATGAGTACCTGGTCGTTAACAGCGTTGTCTTTGTTCGAAAAATTGTAATATCGCCTAACATGCGTCTTGTCCCATCCTACATGTTAAATGTTGCTGTTGACCAGGGACCCCTTGTAAAGCGCTTTGAGCACATTTAGTGGATATTGCTCTATATAAAAAGCTCAAAACTAAATCCATAAAAAAGCTATAGACATCCATCTCAAGTGACAGAAAGACCGAATGACCTTATCAACGAAGCCCCAAGAGCTACTTCGGGCATTACGGACAAGACTTAATCTGCCATTCGAGCTTGAACTGAGAGGGCATCTGTCACTACAAGAAACCTCTCAAGTTCTCTTCTATCACTCTACTGTGTCGTAGGCTGGAAAAACCCATATTTATTTAAAATTTGGCCAAACAAAAAACAATCTCGAAAAAAACAAACTGGAAAAATCCCATATTTTAAAATTTGTCCAGAAAACGAATCCTTCAAATATCGATCGATTTAAATGACCCTCATCTTGGAAAAAACAAAACAAAACAACAAAACTATTATCAAACCTCGGACTTCGTGAAGTTCCTGGTCTGAAAGGTTTTTTTTGCCAAGGTGAGGTCATTTAAATCGATCGATATTTGAAGGATGAGTTTTTTTGGCCAAATTTTAAAATATGGGATTTTTACCAGTGCGCGGCAGTATACTGTGTCATACTCTGAAAATACGCCTTTTAAAAATTTGGCTAAATTTTTAAACGTAAATTGATGAATTAAATGACCTTCAACTTGTCAAAGTGACTTACCTAAAACCGAGACTTCTTTTAATCTCTTAGCCTCAGCTTTAACATTTTTGAAAAAAGGAAGAAATAGTGTCATGGTAATCTATTGATATTTTAACCCTCTCCTGTGCGGCTATGTGGTCTAGTGGTATGACACTCGCTTTCGGATCGGAAGGTCCTGGGTTCGAGCCTCGCTCGGCGCATAGTTGAGTCCTTGGAAAAGACTCTTTACTCACATTCTCTCACCGTACTCAGGTGTAAAATGAGTACCTGGCCGTTAACAGCGTTGTCTTTGTCCGAAAAGTTGTAATATCGCCTAACAGGCGTCATGTCTCGTCCTACATGTTAAATGTTGCTGTTGACCAGGGACCCCTTTTAAAGCGCATTGAGCACGTTAAGTGGATATTGCGCTATATAAATGCTCAATTTAATTTAATTTTACCAGCCATTTTCAGGATTTTCCCCAAAACTTCACACCCAACTAACACAAAAACATTCTATTTTTATCACTCAAACATCAATAACAGCGATATATAATTTCTGTAGCAAAACACGTTCCACAACACACTGTTCATTATATTTAAATTTTATGATGCACAAAACAAATTTGAATAAGACAAATGTTGGCTGTATCGTAATGAATGGGACGATTTTCCTATAGTTGGTAAGGAGAGGGTTAAGTAATACATTTCTGACCAAATTAAAAAATAGTGTCTTTTGTTTTTAGCGAAACAGATCACAACTATTGTGGATTCTTATCACTGTTATTTTCTCACACCATACTGACCTACTCGGGGGAAAAAAATCATTAAAAAAAAAAAAAGATTTCGCCTAAATTTTTCACCTAAAAAATATCGATGACTTGAGATGGGCACTAAACTTGTCAAAATTCTCAAACCTGAGACTTCTATGAACCTCAGATTATCCTCAGATTTAAAAGACGAACTTTGTGTCTTCTTTATTGGGCAAATTGTTGTATGTTTTATTTGGCAGTGTGGATAAAAAACTATTTTGATTTTATCGTAAACCGACAAAACGCCCTTTTTCATTTTGGCCGGAAATGTTATGTACATCAAGTATCCAAATTTAGATATCCCTCAATTTGGTGAAGATTTTAAAACCGGCTTTCTTAGCCTCGTGTTTAAAAAAAACAAACTAAGTTTGACAAAATTCATCGAAATTTAAAGTGTAATATTTCAGTCAAAATGAAAAAAAAGGCTTTTGTCCCTCCCCCCCCCCCCACCCCCCGCCCATCCCACCATCTATCCTATATGTGACCCCTCGCCTCAAAACGGTATTAAGTCGGGATGATAACGATGCTGAAAATTGAATTTGTGGCCAGAAATCTCAGACTTGCTTTTTGAGTTTGTTTGTTTTTTTGAGAATGAATATCATAATTTCGTGTGCCGAATACCAACAATTCAACATTTGGACCAGTTTAGCTTTACATTGACTTTTAGCATCTGGTTCATCCCGACATAACACCGTTTTGAGACTATGGGTCACATATATACATCTCTCTGCCTGCTTCCGTCCGTCCATCCATCATAGCGAGCGGTCTTGCATGGTTTCTCTCCAGGAATTCTAAT
>NC_088366.1:60711700-60719200 GCF_034508935.2 Berghia stephanieae | reverse complement strand
GACTTAATACCGTTTTGAGACGAGGGGTCACAAATACGTGTTTTTCTAGAGTACGGCAGGTCTGGCATCGAGACTGAGTAATAGTTGCCACGCTTGCCGCGTCACGGGATCTGTACTTCGATACCCTATTGGAATCGACTACCATTTTTTGGATGATTTGTTATTATAAAATATTCTGAAACAAAACTAACTTTCCTGACTTTTCTGTCTGAAGATTACATTTACCTTAACAATAATCAGAATGAGACATAATGCGGAATACTAGGACATTAGCCTTACCCCTTCCCCCCCCCCCCCCCCCCGCCTCATCCAAGCAAACAACAACAACGAAAATATAAGCATATAACCACTAAAACTGCCCAAAGAGCTTAACAAGGATTCCCTAGCACAGCAATTGTGACCCATCGTCTCATTATGTCGGAATGAACCATATGTGACCCATCGTCTCATTATGTCGGAATGAACCATATGTGACCCATCGTCTCATTATGTAGGAATGAACCATATGTGACCCATCGTCTCATTATGTCGGAATGAACCATATGTGACCCATCGTCTCATTATGTCGGAATGAACCATATGTGACCCATCGTCTCATTATGTCGGAATGAACCATATGAGACCCATCGTCTCATTATGTCGAAATGAACCATATGTGACACATCGTCTCATTATGTCGGAGAGAACCATATGTGACCCATCGTCTCATTATGTCGGAATGAACCATATGTGACCCATCGTCTCATTATGTCGGAATGAACCATATGTGACCCATCGTCTCAAAACGGTATTATGTCGAAACGAACCATATGCTTTAAAAAAGCCGAATTTAATTTTAAACTGGTCAAAAATATAAATTTTTGGCATTCGCACCCTAAAATATGGTTGCCATTCTCCTCAATAAAACATACAAACTCAACACAAGTCTGATATTTCTGGCTATAAAATCAATTTTCAACATTTTAACCAACCCGACTTAATACCGTTTTGAAGCGAAGGGTCACAATTTTTAACATGCAGTACAAGACACGACAACAGGTAGGCGATATTACAATTTTAAGACAGAGACAAGCGCTGTGGAAGATCAAGTAGTACTCATCTAACACCTGGGTGCGGTGAGGGAATGTGAGTAAAGAAAGAGTCTTTTCCAAGGACTCATGTTAATGTCCCGTCTTACATGTTAAACGTTGCTGTTGACCTGGGACCCCTTGTAAAGCACTCTGAGCACATTTAGTGGATATTGCTCTATAAAAAGCTCAATTTTTAAAATATTTTTTTTTGGACTCAACTATGCGCCGCTTAGAGCGGGACTCGAACCTGGGCCTTCCAGACCGGAGGCGAGTGTCATACCACTATGACTACTGGAATGTTGCCGGTGTGTCGTGGAATAACATGAGAAGGACCAGCTGTTCTACGTGTGTTTGATTATCCTAATTGGACTCAATAGCCTGATGTCACGTCGCCCAACAACGGCGGCCATCATGGTTCTAAACAAAGAAATTCGGTACTTTTTATTCTTCATGCTGGCTAGAACTTTTCATATTTTTTGTGATCAGAATGTGTAAAAGTCAAAACACGATCAGATTTATAATGGGGTTTTTTCTTCTGGATTCACTTTTATGCTAGTCGGAGAAATATTTCATAACAGTGCCAAACAAAGCAAAAAGAAAAACAAGAAAAAAAAAACCCAAACAAAAACATCCCAGAACATCAGCCTGCCTTGATTCATAAGGTGCAAAAAGACCTTGAAGTTGTTCTCTTCGATCTTAGGGGAAAGGCAATTCCACGTCGCGCTGGGAGACGCCACGAGCAAAGTTAGGAAATTGAAGAATGGGGTCCCTCAGGGGTCGGTACTTGCGCCAATGTTGTTTAACGTTTACATTAGCGATATGCCGAACACTTCCTCCCTGAGGCTGGGATACGCAGACGACTGGGCACTCGTTACTCAGAGTAAAGTGTGGACCCGTCTCGAGAGCGTACTCAGCGAGGACGTCACCAGACTCAAATCCTACTTCGACAAGTGGTACCTGAAGATGAACACTTCAAAAACCGTGGCCACTGCATTTCACTTATGCAGTGGTTGGCACACCCGTAAACTGAATGTCCTAGTCGGGGACCAGCCACTCCCATATGAGCCGCGTCCAAAATACCTAGGGGTGACGCTGGATCGCAGTCTTACCTATCGGGTTCATCTCGAAGGGGTTGCCCGGAAGATAGAGAAGCGGAATAGTCTTCTGAGGAAGCTGGCGGGATCGACTTGGGGCGCTAGCCAAGCGCTCCTGAGAACATCCGCCCTGGCACTATGCTATTCCACCGCGGAGTATTGCGCTCCAGTGTGGGGTAGAAGCAGAAACGTTGAGAAGGTGGATGTAAAACTTCGCAAGTCGATGCACATAGTGTCGGGAACGCTAGCAACAACCCCTAGAGAATGGGGCCCGGTAATGGCAGCGATCCAGCCCCCCGATGTCCGGAGGGAGACCATTACGGGAAACTGGCTGAGTAAGATCAAAGAGAGAGGGAATGGGGATACCCCTCTCATGCGCATAATGAACGGTGCCCCCGTTTCGAGCCGAAATAAGTCCCGGCAACCCTTGTACGCAGAATCCCTGACTACGGACAGAGCTGCACATACGAGATGGAAGTCGGTTTGGACGAATTCAATCCCTCGTGGGGGCGGGGACCTACACTCCTCTAAGCTTGGTGAGAAGTTGCCAGGCTTTGATACCAGTAAGAGGAGACACTGGGTAGCTGCGAATCGGCTTCGGTCGAGGAGCTGCATAACGGCCGGTGCGTTACATCAGTGGGGTCTAACTTCCTGTCCTTTATGTCCACGCTGTGGGCAAGAACCCGAAACGGCAGAGCATCTAGTCGAAAGGTGTGTTGTGACGATGCTACCAGGCGGGTTCGCGACGGTGCACGAATGCGGACCGGACTTTGCTGATTGGGTCGATCGTCATAACATAATAGTGTGAACCATAAGAAGCTGCTGCCTTGACGACTGGAGATCAAACCTCTGATCTCCTGATTACCGGTCAGACGCCCAACCACTACACCACACAGGTTAACCAGCACAATGTTCGATACCCAGTCAAAGCAGCTTAATATTTTTTTGATATGTTTTATTATTATTATTGTTATTGTTATTATTATTATTATTATTATTATTATTATTATTAATTATTATTATTATTATTATTATTATTATTGTTATTGTTATTGTTATTATTATTATCATTATTATTATTATTATTGTTATTATCATTATTATTATTATTATTATTATTTTCATTATTATTATTAATATTATTATCAATATTATTATTCATATTATTATCAATATTACTATTATTATTATTATTATTATTATTATTATTATTATTATTATTATTATATATTTATATTATCATTATTATTATTATTATTATTATTATTAATATTATACATATTGGTTGTATTACGATTGTTGTATATTTTGTGTGTGGATATTAATAGTATCATGTTATATTTTTTTGGTTCCATTTATCTTTTTTTTCCACTTTCATGTATGTTGTCATCAAATTGTATGATTTATTGGCGAAAGCCTAAGATTAAATAAAATTTGAAACTGTGCTTTTCTATAAAATAAGATGAGATACGATATAATAAAATATTCTAATTGATTTTAGATTGGCCTGGATTTGGAACTTAATGCTTATCAATGAGAGCATTGAGAATGAAAATTGAAATTTTGGAATTTTTATGTCAACGTCTGAAATATCCTCCAAGTATTATCGTCAGCTACCAGTATAAACAATGCAAAGCAAAAGATATTTATTACAATCTATCAATGAAAAATCAAAGTATTTACTCCACGAATATAATCAAAGCCAATATTTATACTGTTATAGATATACCCTGTCTCTGTGTCTGTATCTCTCTCTCTGTCTCTGTCGGTCTGTCTGTCTGTCTGTCTGTCTGTCTGTTTGTCTGTCTGTTTGTCTGCCTATCTCTCTCTATCTATCTATCTCTCTCTCTCTCTCTCTCTCTCTCTCTCTCGCTTTCCCTTATTCTCTATTTCGATTTCTATAGCATGGAAAGGACAATAGCAATTGCTTGCATACCTTAGGACAGGACGTTCTTCTTCTTCTTCTAGGTTCCATGCCTGGTCCAGGCTTCGGATACTGCATGAATTATCTCTCTCCATTCCTCCCTGTCTCTTGCCTTTTCAAACAGCTCTTGGATTGTTAGGCTGGTGAAGCCCTTCAGTTGGTCTATGAGTGTTTTTCTTTGTCTCCCCCGGGCGCGTTTACCAGGTATTTTTCCACAACTTGCCAGGTATTCATTCTTATCTTTCCTTACTATGTGTCCGAAAAAGGATAGTTGTCGATCCACTATTAAGGGCATTAGTTTCCTTTGTTGGTATGTTTGTTTTAGCACTTCTTCGTTCGTTTTGTGTGCAGTATACGATATTCTCTGCATCCTTCTCAAGCACCACATTTCAAAAACTTCAATGTTCTTTTGTGTTTCTGCATTTGTAGTCCAGCTTTCGCATCCGTATAACAAGATTGGCCACACGTAGCACTTCAAGACTCGGAATCTAATCCCGAACGACATCTGTTTGTTTTTCAAAATGTTTCCCAGGTCCATGAAGGCCTGTTTGGCTTGAGTTATTCTTGCTCGTATGTCTCGGTTACATCTTCCATCTGTTGTCACTATTGAACCTAGGTATTTAAAACTTTCTACGTTGGTAAGTTGCTCGCCGTGAATCGTTATATTGCAGGTGTTGTTGTTTTCGGGGTTTTTCTGTATTACCATGCATTCCGTTTTGGTGATATTCACTTCCATTCCCTTGGCTTCACTATCTACTACCACTTTGTCAACAATCTTTTGAAGTTGGATTTCTGATGTTGCAATGAGTACCGTATCGTCTGCGTATCTTATATTATTTATGTTGTGACCTCCCACTTTTATTCCCTCCATATTATTTATGCCCTCATGATTGTTTCTTGGTATAGATTAAACAGATCTGGTGAGGCAACACACCCTTGACGGACTCCTTTCTTAATAGGAATGGAATTTCCTGTAGAGTTTCCGATTTTGATAGATGCCTGCTGGGTGTAGTATAATGTTTGCATGAGTCTGAGGTCTTTCTCATCAGCGCCAATGGAGTGCAGTTGTTTTAGTATTTCTTCGTGGCGTACTCTATCAAAAGCTTTTTTGTAGTCGACAAAACAGAGGTATAGTGGGGTCTGAACCTGTATAGCTCTTTCACTTAAAACACGGAGGAGGTATATTGCGTTCCTTGTCCCTCTGTCAGGTTGGAATCCATATTGTTCTTCTGCGATTTCGGGGTTAATCTTATTCCTTAGCCTGTTGATAATTATACGCAACAGTATTTTGTTGATGTGGCTTATTAAACTTATAGTTCTAAAATTTTCGCATCTGACTGCACCTGCTTTCTTTGGTATTGCTATGAAAATAGAGTTACAGAGATCTTCTGGAATTTTCCCAGTATTGTATATATTGTTGAATAATATGTGAAGTTCATCAATTGCTAGATCTCCTAGGCTTTTTAATACCTCTACAGATATTTCATCAGGGCCTGTTGCTTTACCATCCCTCATTCGTTCCATGGCATGTTCAATTTCACTTTTGGTGATGTTTGGTCCGCTTAATGGTTCTTTGAATTTCAGTGGTGGTTCATTTCTATTTGGATCATTGTACAGTTCGCCTATGTATTCTACCCATCGGCTTTCTATATGTTGTTCTTCAAATAGCAGTTCCCCTTGTTTGTTTTGGATACAACTTCCTGCTGCTTTGCTTTTCCTTTTCCCTGATAGTTCTTTTATTCTTTGGTGAGCTTGTTGGGGTTGGGTTTGTATTCTCTTTCGATTTCGCAGCATTTCCAGTCTAGATAGTTCTCGTGTGCCTCGATGCATTTGGATTTAATGTGGTTGTTCAATGTTTGGTATTCTGCAGACCCTCTGTTGCATTTTCGTCTTTCTTCAAATAGGTTTAGAATTTCATTTGTCATCCATTCCTTTTTGCTGTTTATTTGAGCTATTGGTAAATGCTTTTCTGCAGTTGCTTTGACACACTTTTGGAATATATCAAATTGTTTTTCACATTTTTCATTATCAGGTTCACTTTGGCTTTGTATCACGAGTGCATTTTCAAATTCTTCTCTCATTTTTGTTTGTATGCCATTGTCTTTGCATAACCTGTAATCCCTCTTTATTCTACCAGCTGTTCTCTGAATAGCTTTAAACTTTATCCTTACTGTACAAACAACTGGGACATGGTCACTGTCTACATCGGCGCCTGGGTAGGTTTTGCAATTTAATATGCCATTTCTGAATCTTGATGATACTGCTATAAAGTCTATCTGGTTCCTTGCTCTGTCCCCTGGTGATTGCCATGTCCAGGTTCTTCTTGGGTGTTGTTGAAACCAGGTGTTTGAAATCATTAATTTATTTGTTCTACACCAATCTGCCCAGATGTTTCCTCGTTCATTTCTGTCTCCGAGTCCATGTGGTCCGATTATGTCACCATCTCTGCCTCTGCCAATCTTAGCATTTAGGTCCCCCATTACCATAAGGACTTCTTGTGATTTACACATTCGTTTTGCTTTGTCTAGTGAATGGTAAAACTCTGTCATATCTGCATCTGTCGCCTCTTCTGTTGGTGCATAAACTTGAATAATATTGGTGTCAACTACAGGTCCTCTTAGCTTAACCAGCAAAACTCTGTCTGAGATTGCTACGTGCCCTTTGTAAAATTTGGTTGATTTTTGGTCTAAGATCATCCCTACTCCTTTTTGGAAAGAGGTTCCACCACTCCATATGATCTTATATGTCATGTTGTTTTCTTGTTTTGACATGGTTCCCTGCTCTTTCCATCTCATCTCTGCCAGGCCAAGAATATTTATTTGGAGCCGTTTCATTTCTTTCAGAATGTTGTTTAGTTTTCCTTTTTGGGCACAGGTCCTGACATTCCATGTCCCAATTTTGGTTTTGTCACATTTGTTAAATTTATTTCGCCTAGTAACTGGCTGACGGTTCGGTGTGACCTGACGAACATCACGCTCCCAACCGAGCGAGGCAGCAGTCTTCCGTGAAAACATGCTCCCCTTTACGCTGTCACCGTTTAACTTTTTGGACTTATTCATGCAGTTAACTCGGCAAAGTTACAAGAATGGTTTGCCATTGCCTATTCTTGTCGCCCTCTGCAGTTGGCCAGCTTGACCTGTTACCGTTCGACACCACGAGGAGGTTGCAGTAGGGCTTGATGATGATCTATCTTTGCAGACTTGGCATCATCCATTTGTCGAACACAGGACGTTAGTCCATCACAAATTATGCTTTCCGTCAGATCTAACGGACCCAGCTAACTAATTACTGCAGGGTGGACCGAGGGGGGGGGGGGGGTTCAGAAAAAATATCTAGACTTCACCCCGGGTCGATCTCGGTCCTCTGCGTTGCGTGTAAAGCAAATGCTCTACAAACTGTGTGGCTATGTGGT